>NW_012144966.1:1850128-1851388 GCF_000956105.1 Propithecus coquereli | reverse complement strand
GGCAAAAGAGTGAGACTCTGTCTCAAAAAAAAAAAAAGAAAAAGAAATAAAAGAGGGAATTGGAATTATGATAATGAAACAAGAGTTTAAAAATGACCAAACTGATTTGAAAAAAGAAATAGCACTTCTAGACAATAAAAAAAAGTACCAACTGAATTTAGAATCTGTTGAATAGTTTGAACCACCAATTAGACACAGCTGAAGAGTTAATTATGAAACTAGAGGATACAGCTGAAAAAATTAGAGTCTGGGTCTTTAGAAATTCCTAATTCAGACCTGAAACTGTGTATCCCTGACAATAGGACATTAATGTAAATGACGAAATGATGACAACAGACTGTGACAAAGATGACAAGAGGCTCACCGAATTATCTGCCCCCTCTATGGAATACAGCAGTGGGTGAGAGGCCACTGTTTAGATAAAGGTTAAATTTCCAAGTTCCTCTCCCTGCAACTGGTTGTGGCCATGTGGCTAGTTCATGCCAATGAAATGTAAGAGGAAATGGTGTGTGAAACTTTCGTATCAAGGCTTCTTAAAAGTGGGAGCATCCTCTTCGTGTCCTCTTTCCCTTGCCTCCAGCTTGCAGGTGTAGCTGACGATACAGTCATAAGAGATTGCAGAGCCACAGATGGAAGCAGCCCCACTCTCTGAAGGATTACCAGTGAAAGGTCACACTGCTCTGAATGGATGCAGGTGAGAATGAGGCCTTGGAGGACAGCATAAGATGAAAGGAGCCTGGGTTTCTATGTCACTGCATGGAGGATAGTCACCTGATAACCAGGAATATTTGTCTTGTACTGTTATGAGAGTAGAAATAAACTTCTAGTTTGTTTGAGCCATCATACAACTTGGGGCTGATTTTTTCATAGCCCCTGCACTATCCTAACCAATACACACTTAAAACAGAAAGTTTGTATAATGGCAAAGAACATGGAAACCTACAAAGACCAAAGCAGGAGCAATACAACAAACTCCCAGATGGAAGTACAGACTGTCCGCTCCTCACGGCCCCATAAGAACATTCAGCTGCTAATAATACCATCTTCTTGAAATGAGAACACCGTCAGGATGAAAAAACTCATCTTTGCCATTTTTTTTTTCTTTTTTCTTTTTTTTTATTTCAGCATATTATGGGGGTACAGATATTTATGTTACTTATGTTGCCCTTGCCCCCCCCCAAGTCCGAGTTTCAAATATGTCCATCCTTCGGGTGGTGCGCATTGCACTCTTTGTGTATGAAAATACCAGTCCCCTCCTCC
>NW_012144966.1:1698539-1837465 GCF_000956105.1 Propithecus coquereli | reverse complement strand
CCTCTCTCCTTCCAGTTCTCCTCCGCAATGTCTTCCCGTGGAGTCTCCTGTAGTTTCAGGCACCCTTCCTTCCGACCCTCACCCGATCTATATTTCTCTGCTCGTTTATTTTTTCTCTCTTTCTTCTAAAATTCGTCTTTTTTGCAGAGACCTTCTGACTGGCGGCTTGTCTCATCCACCATCTTGGCTCCTCCCCTGATCTTTGCCATTTTTGATGGGGGATTTTATACCCTCATGGACATCCCTGCCCTAGGTTCAACTCTTCTGGAGAACCTAGGTATTTGAGCATCACCAGGTATAAATAACTAGTGCAAACAAAACCTGATTACTGTGAGACTAAGTGCATTAAAAGTCAATTTCGTAAACCTAGGCTTCAGGTGTGGCTAATTCCTCCCTACATTACTAGTGGAAGTTTAACTGGAGAAAAATTTGTCAATGTCTATCAAAATTAAAAACTCACATATTCTCTATTCTATGGCCCAGCAATTTATAAAGAATTTATCTCACAGATATACTTTTCTACATACATAAACAAATATTTCCAAGAAATTCTGTTGTAACATTTGTATAGCAAGAGACTGGAAACATTCTAAACATCTATTAATATAGGACTGGTTAAATAAATTATGATATATTCATACAATAGAATGTAAAACAGCCATTAAAAAGAATAAAGAATGGTGGAAAATGGGTATGGCAGTTTCTCAGAAAATTAAACATAGAATTACCACATGATCCAGCAATTCCTCTTCTGGGTATATACCCAGAAGAACTAAGGCAGGGACTCAAACAGATACTTATACATCTGTGTTTATGGCAGCATTATTTACAAGAGCCAAAAGGTGGAAACAACCCAAGTGCAAATTGACAGATGAATGGATAAATAAAATGTACTATATACATAAATGGAATATTATTCAGCCTTAAAATGAAGAAAATTCTCATACATGCTTATAATATGGATGAACCTTGAAGACATGCTAAGTGAAATAAAAGTCACAAAATTACAAACACTTATATGATTCCACTTATATGAGGTACTTAGAGTAGTCAAATTCATACAGACAGAAAGCAGAAATGATAGTTGCCAGGGGCTGGGGGAAGGAGGAAATGGGGAGCTGGTATTGAATGAGTATGGAGTCTCAGTTTAAGAAGACGAAAAAGTCTCAGTTTAAGAAGACGGAAAGGATAGTGATGGTTGCACAATACGAATGTTCTTAATTCAGTGTGCCACTGAACTGCACACTTAAAAATGGTTAAAATGGCAAATTTTATGTTACGTATGTTTTACCACAATAAAAAAAATTACCCCAGGCCGGGCGCGGTGGCTCACGCCTGTAATCCTAGCTCTCTGGGAGGCCGAGGCGGGCGGATTGTTTGAGCTCAGGAGTTCGAAACCAGCCTGAGCAAGAGCGAGAGCCCGTCTCTACTAAAATTAGAAAGAAATTAATTGGGCAACTAAAAATATGTAGAAAAAATAAGCCGGGCATGGTGGCGCATGCCTGTAGTCCCAGCTACTCGGGAGGCTGAGGCAGGAGGATCGCTTGACCCCAGGAGTGTGAGGTTGCTGTGAGCTAGGATGATGCCACGGCACTCACTCCACCCTGGGCAACACAGTGAGATGCTGTCTCAAAAAAAAAAAAAAAAAATTACCCCAAATCAAGTTCATTTGATGATGCGACAGAGATAAATAAAAGCTTAAGTTCAGAAAACAAGGGCGGAAAAAGAATTAGTTCTCTGTGTACTGATATGGAATAATCAAGAATACCTTAGGTGAAAAAAGTAAGAGCAGAATGACATGGATAACATGCTACCATTATTTAAAAAAAAAAGAATATTCTTGTGTGGGGGTGTGTGTATGTGTGTAAATACGAGGTATTTATAAATACAAGGTATATATATGCACACACACAATTGTCCCCTAAGGTGGAAAACTGGTTGGCTGGCAGTGTGGGTACCAGGAGTCACTTTTAAATGTATATCTGTCTTAGTCTGTTTTGTGCTGCTACAACAGAATACCTGAGACTGGGTAGTTTATAATAAACAGAAATGTATGGGCTCATGTTTCTGAGGCTGGGAAGTCCAAGACTGAGGGGCTGAGTCTGGATAGGGCCTTCTTACTGCATCATCCATGGGGGAAGGACAAACAGACGGCAAGAGAGAGAGCAGGAGGAGGCTGAACTCATCCTTTTATAAGGAATCCACTCGGGAGGTAATGAACCCACTTCCATGATAATGGCATCAATCCGTTCATGAGGGCAGTGCCCCCATGACCCAATCACCTCCCATTAGGCCCCACTTCCCCACACAAATTGGAGGTCAAGTTTCCAACACATGAACTTTGGGTGACACATTCAAACCATAGAAATATCCTTTTTTAACCCTTTGGATTTTGAATTCTGTGCATGTATTATATTAGCCATTCAAACATTTTGAAAATAAGTTTTTAATAAAAATTTGTGCCATGCCTTTTGAGATGCATAGGATTTGGTAAAGCAGAAAGGAAAGAGATCAGCCCAGCTGATGAAATAAATTGTATGAAGAAAGAAGCAGAAATGGGAACTTCCATGCTGTTTCTGAAGGGAGACAAAGAAATCATTTTGGCCTCCTGAGGGTGATTTTGGGCAGGCACAATGGGATGGTCCCATAGGCGGAATGATTGGGACCAGACTGTAAAAGTGTGGGGTGGCGTGGGGCTAGACTTTCCCTAGGAAGCAGAGCAGAACCATTGGAAGGATCCTGGCAGAGAAATGACAAGATGAAAGGAACAGGCTTTGGAGGAAGAGAAATCCAGTGGCAGCGTAGGTTTAACCTCCAGGGTGTGAGTGGCCAGTTGCCTGAGGTTTGGCAGGATGAGAATAGCAGAAAATAACCAGGGAGGACAGAAAAAGGGAAAAAATGAGTGCAACAGAACAGTGCAAAAGAGGGCTAGAGGCAGAAGCCCAGCGCTAGGGGAGGAGGTAAGAACAGAGGCAGGCAAGGGGGAGACCTCAGAAGAAAAGATGTCATTTTTTTCATCCCAAGTCACCAGTTTTGAAACGTGGCCATGCCAAAGATTCATCTAGAGAACCTTTTGAAAAATACAGATTCCTGGTCCCCATTCTAAATCTACTGAATTGGAACTTGAGTGGAAGGGGGAGATAGTAAAAATACACATAGTTAGGTCATCTCCACCACCAGCCCCCCATTCCAAATGACTGTCACCTCCCACCTGAAATCTGACAGGGATATACTGGTCTCCCTGCTTCCATCTTTGCCCCCTCTCTCATAGTCTATGCTCTTCCACACGACAGCCAGAGCGATCACTTAAAAACCAAAGTCAGACCATATCACTCATCTGCTCAAAATTTTCAATGCCTTCCTATCTCACTTAGTGCAAGATCCTAAATCCTTTCTATGGCCTAAAGGGTTCTCATAATCTGCACCCAGCCCTCAGCTCCCTGCTCTCAGCTCTTAACTCTCCCTCCATCCCAACTTACTCATCTTTATCACTGGCCTCACTGCTGTCTCCTGAAAAAGAAAAAAAGTAAGACAAACATGCTACAACTTCAGGACCTTTGCACATGATCTTCCTTCTGCATAATGGCTCCTTGCCCAGTTATCCCCCAGATATCCATATGCCTTCCTCTCTCACTTCCTTCAGGGTTCTCATGTGTCACCTTATCAGAGAGGGCTTTTCTGACCACTTGTCTTATCCCCATCACCTCTGTGGCCCATGCCCTGCTTTATTCTTCTTCCCCTATAACCATTGGACATATTATATATTTATGTGTTTATCACTTATCTCCCCACATTCAAGTGTAAGCTCTGTGTGAGCAAGAACTTTGTTTTGTTTACCGCTGTATCCCTGTGTGTAGAGTATGTGTTAGTCCTAGCCCATATAAGAGACAAAATAAATATTCGTTGAGTGAATAAAATTGTTTATAAGCTCCCCCACGTAGGTCTTAGGCAGTCAGCCTGGTGTGCAAACTACTGGTGTAGCTAATATCAAGTAAATTCTCCAGTATTAAAATGTGAGCTTGGCACAGCATTTCTCTGCATCAGCACCACTTCGACAGCATCTAGAGAACAGACATCGTGCAAGTGTATACTTTTAAAGCAAGGGCACTAGCTACAGGCACCTCAGGGAGCAGAACCTGGATTTGTTTTGTTCTCTGTCTGGTTTTCCAAGACCACCATATCCACCTCTTCTTACCTGGGTGGGAACATGACGCAGCCCTGCAGCCCTGCAGCCCTGCAGTCCTGCAGCCCTTGTGACAGGAGATGTACCATTTTGTCACAGAAGCCACGAAGAGTTTGAAGGACATTTTAGAGCTTGCTGAGTGCTACTTTCTTTGCTTGTGAAATTTGCCTCTTTTGGTTTTTAATCTTCTAATTTGGTAGTCTTAGAACTTAAATGACATACAAAGAATGGAATCACGCTGAATAGCAATTATAGGAACAATGAGATAAACAACTTTCTACATATTTGGAGCCTTAACATTTACAAAAGGTTTTCACATGACTTGATAAGTCTCAACAGCCCTATATGAAGACAGTGGCCCCATTTTGTATACAAGGAAACTGGAGCTTACAAAAATTAGTTGTCTTTTCCAAAATGACACTATCAGTGAGTGGTAATGTTGAGACTTAGCCCCTTCTGTTTCCAAATCCCCAGTTATTTCCACTACACCATTTAATGAGATTGAGAAGAATTAACTTGGATCTGTGTCACATACTATATACTACTATATCAGTACCATCATCATCATCATTCCCAATATCTATGGAGCACTTTGCGCCAGGCTCATGTTAACTGTTTTATGTACATTATCCAGTGTAAGCCTCACAACAAACCAAAAAGGAGATGCCAGTATTTCCAAAGAAGAAACTGAGGCCAAGAGATTGAGGAATATTTATTTGTCCAGGTTACAAAACCAGGTAGAGTCAAAAGTAGGTTTTAAACTAAGTTCTACTTAATTCAAGATCACAACCTCATATTTTCTCTACTGAAAATTAGTATCATAAAGACAAAACATTAATGTTACCTACATTCATGTCCTCATCTTCTCTTTCCTATACTATAGGAAAATTCCCTCTCTAAACCTTCTCCATTTTTGAAGTCTTGACTACATCCCCTTCCCCAGTTCTGACTCCACACTACCATCTAAGTAATCTTTCTAAGAGGCAATTGGACAGAGGGAATTTCCTATTTGGAAAGCTCCACTAATTCCAAATCAGCTCCATGATGAAGGTCAAACTCCATATCATCTCATTACATGCTCTTCATGAACAAGTCCTAACCTGCTCTTCCAGGGTTATTTTAACAGCTTCACTCCACTCAACCTACCATAGCATCCCCAGACTTCTCTTTTTACACAATACTTTTTCTATATGAGATGCTCTTACCTGTCTTCTCCATCTGGCAGACTTGTACTCACCTTCTTTTGGTTCAAGGATATCTATAGTGGTTATCTTGTGCCTTTCTCACCATTGTATGTTGGGTGTATAAGTAACTTGTCTTTTTAATTCAAATATCTCTGCACCCAAAGAACCAAAGAACCCTGGGGGCTGCACCAAAAGGACCACATTCAAGGAGTTCTTCATATTTGGACTTTATTTACATAATAAGCCTCTGGATCTTGTAACAATGCCATAATAGATTGTGACTTTTAGAAGAGAAATGAGTATAACTTTGCATGTGGGAGAGTCATTAATTATTTTGGCCATACGGCTGGCTGTGGTAGACACTACCCAAAGATCATCATAATTGATTCCTTCATTATTTGTATGTACGTTCCATTCCATTCCATCAAAATATGGAGTTTATTTCCCCTTTCCTTGGATCTAGGCTGGCCCTGTGGCTGTTCTCACCAATATAATGTGGCTTTTTATCATTTGAATCTAGGACTCCTGAATTCAGGCCATAAGCTTCCATTTCCTTCCTCTTAGAGCCCAGAAATTTTACTATGGAAGCCCAAGCCATGTGGAGAGGCCACGTGGAAGAAAATTGAGGTGTCCTATTTGACAGTGTCAGCCAAGATCCCAGCCAACAGCCAGTGCCAACTGTCAGCCATGTAAGAGAGACATCTTGGATGTTTCAGCCCAGCTGAGCACCTACATGACTCAGCCACTACCAATACCACATGAAGAAGAACATTCAAGGCAAATCCAGTCAACCCAAAAAATTATGGGAGATAATAAAAGATTGTCAATTTAAGCTATTAGGTGTTGGGGTGGTTTGTGGTACAGCAATAGATACCTAAAACAAACCACAATGCCTAGAACAGTTGCTGGCACACAGTAGATGCTCAGAACTTAATTGATAATGGATAAATGAATGACAAACATCTTCCACTTACAAAACCCTTCCTAAGAAAAGGCTTCAAACCCCTATCACCCTGGCCATAGCGTATTAGGCTAGACATAGACAACTGACCTTGTTGCAGCTTCTGCAATGTACAAACAGAAGAACTTAGCCCCACATAGCCAATAGCAATAACTAAAGGAATCAGATCCTCTATGAATTTTAATGTGAAATACACAAAAGGAGTCAGCAACTAGTAATAGGACGAGAGGCTGCAATTCACATTCTTGTGAGCAAAAAGCCTGAAGCCATAGAGGTCAGGGATCAATAGAGGTCATGAGGCAATAGACTCCACGAAGCAACCGAAGCAGGAGACATGTAGCTGACATAGGAGGAAGAACAAAGTACAGGCCGTTGGTAACCTAGACAAGTGGTAGTGATTGTAGAGAGTAGCTGGGACACCATAATGGCAAAGCAGTACAGTAGTAAGCAACAGATTTTGCTTCTTAGAAAAAAACCAAATAGGTCAGTTTCCAAAACTAAATTATATTCTGAAGAACCAGTTCCTTTTCTTCCAAAAGCCCTAGCCATGCAACTGTTCTGTCTTTATTACTTCCCTACATAGTCATAATATGTAACCTTGTCACATGAGGAAACCTATGTATGTCATGGTTCTTCATAATTTGAAAGAATCTTTACTAGGTGTTCTGTATATGTTTGCTAAAGACTATTAAATACCAAAAAAATATTTTTAGAATTCCATCTGTGTGAGGACACTCAGTTTATGCTTTGTAATAATCAGGATGATACCATGTTATGCTGTGATAACAAACACTCTCACATCTCAGTGGTTTCTTTCTCTCACAAAATCTGCTGCAGGTCTGAGTAAACATCTAGGACAGCTGTCCTCCATGACGGTTCAACATCTCCATATCAAGTTGTACTTTCAAGATAGCTGAAGCAGTGTATAGCAGACACTGTTGGGGCCATACCCTCACTGACATGCACCTTAACCTGCCAACAGTTGCTTTCTTCAAACACCTATGACTCTGTGCCCTAAGTGGTTGTCTACCTGTGGGTGCATTCTTGCAGGGAAAACTGGACGTGCTAGAGAGTGATTATGCCCAGAAGTAGCTCTCAACCAGTAACAGACAGGGAATTGGTGGATAAATTCCCTAGCCTCACTTTGAATAACTCTGAAGCAGTTCTACACTGTCTCTAAGAGATCCCCAGTAGGATTGAAATCCAGTTGCCAACAGCAATTACTGGCTTTATTAGGCATACTTTCTTGGCTTACTTTCCTTGCTTGTTTCCCTTTCCTAGTCCCTTAGTGGTGTTTTCTCCTGCTATTTGCACTCAAATCCTTGCCTCAGGGTCAGCTTATGGGGGCACCAATCCAAGACACAGGGGAAGGGAGCCCTGAAAAACTGCACCAACTATTAAAAGCTACCATACAGAAGTGACACAGGTCACTTCTGTTTACTTATCTTTGGCCAAAGTGAGTCATCTGGCCATGCCCAACTCTAGGTGGGTGAGAAGGTCCACTCTTCACTAGCCAGAATTACTAGGAACCAGAGATTGGTGAATCAGAGTAATTCTGTCACATACTTTTTGCAAGGTAGAGAGAACACTTGAAAAGAATTTAAAACTTTTGTTCCATGACTTAATTACCTCAACTGACCTGATATTCTGAGAAGGAGTGTGAGGCTGTTTTAAACCCCTGGAGGACTTAGGCAGTATGATCTTCCCCTTCTAAAAGAGAGCAAAAGCACATTTATTTTAGGGCACAGGAAAGCAAGCTGAGAGGGCAGCTGAAAGAGTGACAATAGGTAGTAAAACATGAGCTTAACTCAACAAAAATCTGGGCAGCATGCCCAAAGCCATGACAGGGAACCTCCTTGGTAAAAGGCATAAGTTGTGTAAATGCTGTCACCGTTCCATCCCAGGGGAAGACAGAGAGTGTTTGTCTTTTAACATCCCCAATTATTTATTTTTTAAACATACTGAATACCTTTGTGCTTAGCACCATATTAAAACCTGGACATGCAGAGATAAAAGACATGGTTCTCAGGGAATATACTTTCTTCACTGAGAAATGGGAGTAAACATCTACGTAGGAGATGGTACAGATTTGGAAGTCTGGAAGTTTTAAGAAAAAATGTGTTGTACTCTAAATTGCACTCCTTTTCTTTCTTCCCCTACACAGCAAAACTTCTTGAATGTATTGTCTAAATGTATCAGTTTTCTATTGCTGCTATAACAAATTACTGTATGCATAATGGCTTAAAGCAATACAAATTTATTGTTCTATAGGTCAGAAGACTGACATGGGTCTCACTGAGCTAAAATCAAGGTGCCAGCAAGGCTGCATTTTTTCTGGATGCTGTAGGGGAGAATCTATTTCCTTGCCTTCTATAGCTTCTAAAAAGGTTGCCCACATTTCCTGGTTCATGGCCCCCTTTCTTCCATCTTCAAAGCCAGCAACATTACATCTTTTGGAACTTTTTCTATCATCACTTTCCTCTCCGAACAGACTGAAAAGGTTCTCTACTTTTAAAGATTTATGTGATTAGACTGGGCCCACCCAGACAATCAAGGATAATTTCCACTGTGCCTTAATCACATTGGCAAAGTCCATTTTGCCATGTACGGTAACCTATTCACAGCTTCTGGAGACTAGGGTATGGACATCTTTGGGTGGCCATTATTCTTCCTACCACGATACTTTAAAATTTTTAAAAATGCATTTTGCTTACCACATATAAGGAATTAATACATGCACAAAGTCAATATTTAATGTGTAAAGATGAAAAGTTCACAGAGACGGATTTACACACAATGTGTCACCACATGGAATAAAGTACATCTTTGCTAACAACTAAGGAAATGCACATTTAAAGCAACTTTAATGCCATTTTATACCTTATAACACTAGCAAAAATAAATAGTGTCAAAAATCTGATGTAAATGTGGCTTCAGGGAAATATTAATATATTGTTGATGATTTTGTAAATTGTTTCAGTCTTTCTAGAAATCAATCTGGCAATAGTTAAAAAGTTGTTCATGTCTTTTTTCCAAATAATTTATCTTTAAGGATATTGACCTAAGGAAATGTCCCCAAAGAGAAAATTTTAGAAGCCATTGGTCTAAACAAGCCTTCATAGTCACATTATTTATAAGAGAAAGAAACTGGAAACAACCCAAATGTCCAAAAATAGAGCTATGGATGAGCAAACTGTGGCATATTTACATTACGGGACTGCTCTATAATCGTTAAAGAGACAAGTTTATGGATCGTGTTGACTCAAGGTTACATGGACTTGAAATATTATTAATAAAAGGACAAAGCACAAAATGGTAAGTGCACAGCTATTTCAAATATATAAAAATAAATATGGTGTGTATATTGTGGTTCATAAAATAAAACATGGATGTAATAATTTAATGTTTAGTATGTTTTAAAATTAAAGTGTTCAATATTCTAGTTTGAAAGGATAAAGTGGATACTGTGATGAATTACTAGAAAAAAGTTATTTAAGGGAAATTGAACATATACATTTATGTATATAGGGTATATTTATTAATTAAGAAACACTGACAGGGACCTACAATGTATTCAGCCCTAAGTACATTGTTCATAGCAAGTAGAACAAAGGAAAGTAAGATAGGGTCCCTGGGCTTGATAAATATCCGAGAAACAAAAAGCTCACAGTAGATTACAGTATAGATGAATTTTTTTGTTGTTCTGTTGAAAAGACTAAAGGATTTTTTAATTGCACTTTTTGGGGAAACTCTAAGTTTTACAAACACTTACTAGAGTTCTGTGAGACATTTTGTGAATGGAATTAGGCTTTAGGTAATTTTGTGAAATCATTGTCCTTCATCTATTCTTTTTGTAAAAAAATGCTGTTTTTAGCTATTGCTTTTATTTTAAAATGCTCTTTTAAAATACTTGGACACCATGGAAAAGAACAAAGAAGAAAGTAAAGCCCATCGCCTAACATCAGCTTCAGTCCTAAGAATAATCATTGTTAACATTTTATAAACATCATTTTAGCCAGGCTCATTTACTCAGAGTTCAACCCGAGAAGCAGAACCAGTAGGAGATAGAAGTGTCACAGGAATTGGTTGCACAACTGTAGGAGCCAGCTAGACAAATCTGAGAGCCACAGGACAGGCCATCAGGAAAGGCAGGGCCAAACTTTGGGACACAGGCAGAAGCAGCTGAACACAGGCAGAAGTTCTTCTTCAGGGAAATCTCAGCTCTGCTCTTAAAGACCTTTCAACTGAATAAGGCCCACCCAGGTTACCTGGGAAAATCTCCCCTACTTAAAGCCAATTGATTATAAATTTTAATCATAGCTGAAGAAATACTTTCACAGCAACATCTAGATGAGTGATTGAGTAATTGGGGAGTTTAGCCCAGTGAAACTGACATATCAAAAAAATCATTGTAGTCTACCTGTTGTCATCTTGACCCCCATATACATCTCCTTAAGCCATAATAAATCTCCAGATAAAGATAATAACAAAGTCATGTTTCTACTTAACATGATAGAACTATCTTTTGTACAACTGAAACCAAGCTAACCCTTTCTCCCAAAGAGTATGCAAAGTGATGTTCATTCTTCTCCTTTGATAGCCTGTAACTTAAATACTGTGACATAAAGTTAACTATTACTAATACATCTTAAGTGAGACGATAAGGGGATAAGAATAGGAAGAAAACAAAAATATTTGCTTAATCTAAGTACAATATATTCATAATAAAATAAGGAAAAGATACTTATAACAACTACAGTCCTCATTTCTGCCACTGGTTACCTGGCTGTAGTAATTATGGCTACATTCTTCCAGTGACCATTCCATATTCCTTTTGTCCTGAGCAAGCACCTCACCTGGCTGTGGTTTTTTACCTGGTGGGGTGACCCAAGCCTTTATTCCTAAAGGATCTGGCACATTGGTAGTCCTACATGATTGGGTTGTTGTAGTTTTCCATTGACTTTGATCACAAGGTATGACATTACTAAGAGACATTCTAAGGAATCTTCTGTATTCCAAACATACTCTTCCTTACCTCCACTGTGGGGTAGGGATTAAATTTTCCCTTGGTAATCAGGATCAGTCACCCCAGCCAATACAGTAACTCCTTCTTTGCCTGTTGATTCACAGGCATGAGGAGCCCAAAATGACCAGCCAGCAGTCTCAACTTCCAGGTCAATAGATCATCCTTGTATCTCTTGGTAGAAGTATTCCTCCCTTTGGAACTAAAATCTCTAGACCAGCAAAAACTAAAGACACGGGGACAGAAAGCAAAAATTTTGCTAGTGGATCACCAGCCACTCTTATTTCTACCCTTCGACTCCTGGACGCATGAATTCTGGCTATGGGAGACACAACACCATATATTAGATGTTGATTCAAAGCATGTACAACAACCTTGAAGACACTGGCCCAACCCTGCAAGATGTTGCCACTAGCTGGTGTTGTAATTGAGTCTTCAAAAGGCCATTCCACCATTTCTGTCAAGCCAACTGCTCCAAGATGATAGAGAACATGGCAGCCAAATGATGACACTGAATTGCCAAAGGCAAGGTAGACATGGTTACTGGAATGGGCAATGAAGTCTAAGCAGTGATCAGAGTAGTCTGACTCACAGAGCCCTAAGTTTGGCTAGTTGATCATGGTGTCCCATGTGGCAGGTTAGTAGTTTGCCAGAGGCCAACGGAGACTGGGGAATAACAGCTAATGGGTATAAGGCTTTGGGGGGGCAGTGATGAAAATGTTCTACAATTCAATAATGCTTATGGTTGCAAAACTTTTATAATATTTATACTATATATTTTTATACTATAATATATATAACTTTTATATAGTATACTAAAAGCTACTGAATTGTACACTTTAAAAGGGTGAATTTTATGGTGTGGAATTAATGATACGTGATAAAATAAATAATTTACACTGTTTCTTTTTTAAAAAATACATGTAATATGTGTTCATTGTAGAAAAACTAGAAACTACATATAACACAATGAAGAAAATTGAGTCACTTAAAATTCAAAAAAGATGAATAGAAAAGTGAGATACAATTTCAATTTTCAAGGATCTCCTATTTTGGTACTTAAATCTACAAACTAAGAGCAATACAACATATAAAGTGCTATTAAAACTATGACCTGCATACTAGAAGGATTAAATACTTCTAGATGATCTTTCTCAAGACATGCATGGATAGGATAATCTGCCTGATAGCCTTCCACCCTCACAACCATTCATGATAATTAATGGAGAAGATTCCAACATCGGTCCTGTCTCAGGAGGAAAAGCAGACCCACCTCTGGCAATGGCCCGTGCTTAGGCTGGCTCTTGAAGTGGTGGCTGAACTGTAGGTGATCTGGCAGAGAATACTGAGCCAAAAAATATCAGTTAATCTAACTTTAGTCAGGTGAGTTTAATAAGAACTTTTTGCCTTTTAAAATTTTTGTTGGCCAGGCACAATGGCTTACACCTATAATCCTAGAACTCTGGGAGGCTGAAGTGGGAGGATCGCTTGAACTCAGGAGTTCGAGACCAGCCTGAGAAAGAAGAAGACCCCATCTCTACCAAAAATAGAAAAAATTAGCCAGGCATGGTTGGCCGCACCTGTAGTCCCAGTTGCTTGGGAGGCTGAGGCAGAAGGATCACTTGAGCCCAGGAGTTTGAGGTTTCTGTGCGCTAGCCTGATGCCATGGCATTCTAGCCCAGGCAACAGAGCAAGATTCTGTCTTTAAAAACAAATAAGGAAAGAAAGAAAATTGTTACTTAAAACACAGTGTTTGGCTATCCCCATTACATGTGCTGGTTGCTCCTACACAGGCTCTTCAGTCTCTGGGGAGAGCCCAAAGAACAAAGTGTAGAGTTTCACAGGACCCTCCTATACCTCCTACATATTCACAGCATATCAGGGCCCACCTAGCAGCTCCTATGGTTGAAGAAACTTTAGCAAGACCTGCCAAGTATATCAGTCTCTAAGAAATCTACCAACATCTTTCATGGATGAGGTCATGCCCAGTGCTAGGTCACCTTAGGGGCTACTCTGAAGTCTTTCTCAAATATCACAATGGGACACTCTGGAGCATCAGAGCCTTTCCTCTACAGAGAAGCTGAGAAATGATTACCTGTAATCACTTCTCTTTATTCTCACTCAGTGCCCTCCTCTTCACTTTCTCCAGCCAGCTAGCATTACCCTGTGGGAGGCAGCTGGAAGCATCTCTTTAGAGAGAGCCTGTCTAATTACTTAATTGTTGCATTTCAATTGAGAAGGCTGTGCTTATGATTTTGTTTTTTGATTCATTCCCCCTTTCACTTTTGTGGGAGACAAATGTGGTACAAGGTATACCCCTAACCCCATGCCCCTTTAAACAGTGCTTTGGTGCTGATGGACCAAAAAGGTACAGGAAGAGCTAACTAGCTTCACATCACGAGGAAACTACCTTGTAATCAGCTCCTCTCAGTGGGAATTGCCTTTTCCCTAGGGAGTTTTGCAATAGCAAATGGGAGTGGATGAGCATATCAGTCAGGATAGACGAGGATGCTGCAAAAAATGGCTGTAAACACTCAGTGGTTTATAACACTAAAGGTTTGTTCCTCCCTCATCCTACGTATCCAGTGAGGGTCGGCTGCTGCTCTGATTCAATTACTTTTCACTTTGGGACTCAGGCTAATGGAGCAGCCTCAATCAGAAGCATTAGCAGTCATTATGGCATTGTGAACCACACCTGCTGGCTGTTAACAGTGTCTGCTCAGAAGTGGCCCACATTTGATTGGCCAAAGCAAGTCACATGGCCACTTCTGAGTTCACCAGGACAAGAATGTATAATCTTCCCATAGACGGGGACACCACAGGGAGGAGACCAGAATTATGGGTGAACTATCATACAGTTGATCACAGTGGGGTGCTTGCTTTTTCTCCTTAAAAAGTTGTCCTTACACTAGAAATTCAACTAAAGTAGACCTGTAACTACAGTGCTTTTTGCCTTTCTATATTCCTAGGATTTAAAGATTAACAAAAGGACATTCTTTTGCTGTTTTATCATGTGATAAACATATAGCAATTTATAATCATCAGAAATTAGAATCTTAAAATCTGAACTATAAGGGGACAAGTGAGACAGATACCCATGCTTTTGCTTAATATCTCTAATTCACAAATCACGAAGAGAGGGAGGGAGAAAGGAAGGGTGTATATGGGGGTGGGGTGGGGGGGAGAGAGAGAGAGAGCACACACTCTACCTAGAAATTCAGTACCATGTCTAACACCGGAAGGTCCTACTACAACTTGTGAGTTCTGCCAGGAACCACCATGGACAGTTCCCACGGCAGGCCTTTGCTTCAGAGAAAACCACCACGGTCCTGGGGCAAGTTCATTCCGCACAACTCAGTAACTCCATGCCCATATTTCTAATTGTTGAGAGGTATGAAGTTCTGGGGTAAACAGCTACGTTTGTCATCTTTTCAAAAGGAACATTTGAGTCATGGAAAGCCACCCAGAGTATCTAATAATACAAAAATACTTGGGATAAAAACAAGGTATTGCTAATAAATATTTTGGTGGAATTACAGAGCTTCAAAAGCCTAATGCAGATATCTCTGTATCTTCAACTGTCAGAGAAATGCCTGAAAGGTGATCCTGACAAGGCAGAGGAAAATAAAAAGATCTTTACCAGTGACCCTATCTTGGCTGTGTACACTAGAATCAAGATGTGAGATTCAGCCCTCAAAAACTAATCCAAGCTTATGAAATTGGCATGACTTGGTCTAGCAAAATTAATTGTCTTTGGTGTCAGGCATACCTGAATCCTGTCTCTGCCACTCACCAGCCATGTGACCTTGAACAACCTAACCTCTCTGCACCTTGATTTCCTCATCTGTAAAATGCACATAGTAATAGCCCTCATTCATATGGTCATGGAGAAAATTCAATGAGATAATACTCCCGACACATGGTAAGTCCTTAATAAAGTGTACCTATTATCAATCAATCATCATCATTAGCTTCATCTTCTTCTTCATCTTGATCATCATTATCATGGGCCAATCTATAGAAGGAACTAGAGAGGTACAAAACGTAGCTCAATCATGAAGCATTTCATAGGCTGGTGGAGATAATGTTTGTTTTCATAATATAATTGCATATCCTATATTTCTGATTTTGTTAAACACCAGCTCAAACCAGATAGATTTCTGATTTTTAAAACATTGTGATAGATCTCATTAATTAACTGACTAGTGACTTAATGCTTTATTTAAAAGGGTTTGGAAAAATCTGGGTACTACAATTCTAATTGTTTTTCCCATTAAATTCAGCAGCAACCACAGCACCACAAAAATGAGTGTCTTCATAATTGAACTATTTCCATTCTCATTGAGAAGTGTCTGAAATTTGTGATTTTATTAACTGAAATGAATGTTTGTCCTCATGCAGAAAGAAAAAAGCATCTGTTCATAATAATAATGCCATGGAAAAATTACCACAGAAATCAATCCTTTTGTTCCTCCTTGGATAAATTTGCAAAACTTTGTAGGGTTCCCTTGAGAGACAAATTTAAATCCATCAAAAAATGTTACCTTCTAAACATAATTGCTACTAAACTATTTTATTTGCATATTCAGATTGTTACTGGGTGAAGCACAATTTGTGGGATGGTGTTTTTCAGAAAGACAAATGGCGAAAATTAATTATAGAGTTCTAGAGATCATTTACCCAAAATCACAGAAAATATATATTAATAAGTGACTTTATGTGGCTAACTAGAGCTCATGGAGGTATGAATATTTCCCTCCCTGAGATAGGAATGAATTTTTCCTAGGTACTTTGGTAGCCATGGGCTGTATAACTGGAATATAGCCCATAAATGGACAGGCAATTTAGGCTTGCCATTTCATTTCATCGAAATGCCATTCTATGTCAGGTCTCTGTATGGCCATTTCACTAAGAGTTTAATTTAATCTAAAATTTATTTTCTTACTTGAAAAGATAAAAATTAGAGATGCTTTCCCCATTAGCTCCCCTCTCTTACTATTAATATACTATCCCAAGAGGGTACTGTTCATAATGGATTACTCATGAAAGAGAACTATTGCTAGAAAACAAAAATCTGAAGACATGTTCAAAGAAAAGCAAGTTTTAGGAATTGAGATTTTATTTACTTGTAAATTTATCATTTTTTAAACAAATAATTCTGGTAAGAATGTTGAGAAATATATACTCTTATCCACTGTGGGTAAAACTGTAAACTGATATTAAATTTTTGAAAGGTTGGTACTTTGTTTTCAAAAAACCATGAATCTAGGAATCTTATCAAAGGCAGGTTAAGAGCATGGGCTCTGGTGTTGGAAACCTGTCTTCAATTTCCTACCCATTACCTGCTATGCAACTCTGGACAACTTTCTCAACTTCTCCGAACCTCAGAATCCTCATTTGTGTATGTTGGGATAATATTTAATTTAGGACTGCAGTGACTTTATAGATATTATCTCAATTGAGATAATATCTATAAAGTATTTATTACAGAGCATATTAGTTTTCTATTGCTGTGTAACAAAACACCACAAATTTAACAAGCTAAAAGAGTACACATTTCTTAGAGAATCTGTGGGTTGGGAGTCTGGGCATGGGCCATTGAAAAATGTGAAGCAACTTAAATGGTCACCATTTACAAAACGCAAGCTCCATGTAGCTGAAGCATACTGTGTGAAGTGCAAGAGGGTAGTTGATCTACCAAACCAGGAAGAGCAGATAAAAAGTCTTTTGGCTGTCCACTAATGCTTTCAGACCACACAACCCATCCTGTTATTGGAAAGTTGACCTGAGTAAAATGGTAACAGAAGTGGTAAGAGTAGAAGTAGTAATAGAAATACAAAGCAGCTCTTTTCAAGCTCCAGTTATCTGGTCATACCTGTCTCCTCCTCTCCTTGCCTGGCATCATATCTCTTTATTCCATTCCTTCATTCCTTAAGGACAATGTTGGGTGCCAAAGTTCTGCTCTTCAGTTCTGTCCCATCATTATCCCTGGTTCCATCAAGGTCTAAGCAAAGTATCCATACCATCCTATACTCTGGCTTTACAAATCCTTTGACTCTCACAACACACTTCAGCCATCCTTACCTATAGCTATGCTCTCAATTGTGAGAGCATCTCGAAAACCTTACATTCCATCTTCCTCCCTGAGCATAGTGTTCAATCCTTACTGCTCTCTCAAATTTTCACTTCCATTTCATCAAGCTTCTCCCTCAGCAAGGCTTCCAGAGTCTGGACCTCTATTTTATGTCCTATTGCATCGAATTCCTCCTATATCCATTTCTTTTCTAATCCATCCAGATCCAATGGCCCATCCCTTCAAATGCTCTCTTACCTCTTACCTTTCTTGTCTTATTTTATTTTTACTTTAATATTATTATTATAAAAGTATGCATATGTGTACTTGTTATTCTCTATTGCTCCACCTCCAGTTCCAATCCCCACTGCTCTCTGCCCTGCTCTTGCCCTAGGAGACTGACCCTTGTGGATTGCCTCTCGCAGGTCCCCTTGTCACCTGGCTTATGGCTGGATTAAGCCAATGGGAAGCACCAGTAAGAGATTGACAGAGGGGAGGAAGAAAGGTTAGGAGGGGCACTTACCTGTGCACACCCACCCCAGCTCTGACACTGTGATGCAAACAGGGGAAACATGAAAGCCTGCGCATATGCTTTTCCTCTACAAACGAAAGCCTTCAGTCACTAGTGTGGGGCAATGGATTCTGTTTCCCCAGGGAACACATGAAGATCTATTATAGCTAGGGAAATAGTAAAAGAAAATCCTCTCCCTGAGGGAAGGGCAGGAAACAGTCCTGGGCCTAGGACTAAATCAATAATTAAAGGTCTCCTACCACTGGGGTAGGAGCAAGAAATTCTCTCCCACACAAGATCTGCCAAACATACAAGAGTTTGGCTTCCATGGAGAAAAGGAGCAGGATGACTGAGATGCCAACCTAACACCCTGGCACAAAAGACCTAATACTGGGACTGGATCAGGATAACAGAGAAAAAACCCTGACGCCCACCACCAGACTTAGCAAGAACCAAGTAAGCAACAATAGTGTACCACTAGGGGAGTGGCAAGAGTGTGGAGAAAGACCCCTCTTTGGAACAGGTGCACAAGGAAAGCAGGAACATTGGGGAAAACTCTCTGGCACCACAGCCTCCCATTCTAGCAAGGTTAACACCAGAGGGATTTGAAGCTGGTGGTACCTAGAGCATAACCACAGCAACAACAGCACCCAAATCCAGCTCAACTCCTGGCTCAACTGACTCATCCTCTCTCACCCACCACTGCCACATACACATACTAATGGTCTCGCAGAAGAATCTGTGTGCCCATTTCCAGGCACAAATACTATATGCCTCACATTCTACTGTTCTACATATAATGGGACAGCATTCAATTAAAAATTGTAAGACACACACACATACACCCACAAAGGCAAGAAAAAAAATCCAGTACCAAAAGACAAAGCAATCAACAATGCTAGACGAAGAAAAGACCTAGGTGTTGGAACTGTCAGATAGGGAATATAAAATTACTAAAATTCATATGTTAAAGTTTCTAGTGGAAAGGCTGGATAACATGTATGAACAAATGGAAAATTTCAGCAGAGAGAAAAACCAAATGAAATGCTTAGAAGTTTAAACATACATAGTGACAGGGATAAAAAATGCCTTCAATGGCATCATCAGTAGAATTGACACAGTTGAAGAGAGAAAAAGTGAACTCGGGGACCAGCATTTTGGACCAACTTTTGCAGCCCTCAGTGGGCTGTACTCACTTTCTCTGCTCCCTGAAGGATGTATATTTTTCTAATTTGGTTGCCCAGCGAGACTCAGTCCATTTGGAAATCCAGCTTCCTGATGTTCACACCTTGTCTCTTCAGAGAGGCTGGGAGGGGAGCAAAGGACAGAGGAGCCCAGATGAAACGGGGCAATAACTAACACTAACTTATCTGTTAGTAATGCCAGGTATTGCTCTCAGCACTTTGCATTCTTATTATTATCAATATTATCTTACTTAATCCTCATAGCAACCCTGCTTGGCAGGTGCTTTATCCCATTTAACAAATGAAGAAATGAGGCAAAGAGATTAAACAATTCCCCCAGAGTCACAGAGTAAGTGGCAGAGCTGGGATCCCACCAAACCAGATGTTTGACCCAAAACTCTTCTTTCTGCTATACCATACAACCTCCAGAGGTGGCAGGAAAAAAGCACCACTGTATTCATGACCACTCAATTTTCAACCACAATGGAAGTCTAAAACCTAGAGGGGAAGTAGATACGCCAGCTTTTTTAAAGAGACCGACAGAAGTTCCTGATGGAGGATTCCTGGCATTGACTTTCCATGAGATACATGCACTTGTATACACTGAAGGTGTTCAATCCAGACCCTTCTTAAATGGCCCTGCTGGCCTAAGGTCATGTTTCTTCATCCAACAGAAGCCTGCTACACATCTATAGAACTCTCCTGACAGAGCAGAACAAGTAACCCACCTCTAGAAGAATGGAATTAGTCATAGAATTTTTTTAAATAAAGTGTTTCTTTAGTAATGAACACAATTTCTATCAGTCACAGCAAGCATAAAATGCTGGTTCTGAATAGCCAGGGGAGAAAGTTTATAAAGGGAAACAGTAAATTATAATAAATTAAAGGTCTGTTCAGTGGCAGGAGGGACAGTCTTCTTTCTAAACAATGCTCTGTCCCAAAGATATTTTTTTCCTGCCAAAGATGATAGAATCAGTGTACTAAGAGTGTCTAACTACAGAATAAACAGAGCTTTGTCTTGTATTTTGTTTTTATTTTAACCACTACATGAGGGGAGGCAGAGAACTGGTATTTCACATACCAGAAATTAGAATGTAGTTTTTAGAGTGTTAGAACAGGAACTTAGCTTTTGGCAGGAACAGAATTTCAAACTCTCTAAGGATTATTTTAAGTTCAGTTGTATCTAAATTGACTAACAAATATAGTTTATGAACCGTTATTACCTTCCAAACCAGTCATGTTTTATGTCTTCCCATAATCATCTAAAACACCTTCCATGGTTCTTGAGGGGCACAAACACAGGGTAAGTTTATATATCACATGGGTAAAAATGGCAAAGAACTTTACCACCTAGAATGGCAGAGCCAAGTTTATTTGAAGCCTTGTCTCTATCTGATTAAATAGTAAATATTTAGCTCTTGAATGTCAAAAATACACTGAATTCTTTAGCTTTTCTTATCAGCAAATAGAAAAGAAAGCAATTTAAAAATGGTATTGGAATGAATGATTTGAGTGTCTCCTTCAGAGCTTCCCTATAAAAACTGATTTCCTTCTTAAAGGAAGACTCATATTTCTGTTTCCTACTTTTCTTTCTCAAAGAGGGAATTGGTTTTACTCTGTTTCTAGAGAAGAGAAATATACTAGCAGACTCATGGGAAAAAGCGATCAGAATAAACCATAGGAATATGACCAGAAGAGTAGGACTAAGAATGCAGGTTCCTAGTCAGTAGGCCTGGGTGGCCTGAGATTCTGCATTTCTAACCAGTTCCCAGGTGATGCTTATAGCGCTGGTCTGAGGACCACACACTCAGGGTAGCAGGGATGCAGGCAGCATTCCTACAAGTGTACCCCAAGACACTGACTCCTTGATCTTTGAGTCTCTGGGCCCTGAGCTGGTCACCCCCAGTCTCTGCCTCCCACACGGGGCCCAAGTCTTGCCAGCTTGTCACAGTGGGTAACAAAAATATCTTCTCAATGTACCATGATGGGCAGAAGGTTGGGAAACACTGCTTTAGAGGTCTGGAGGCTGAAGATTTGCGCTTTGTCAGCAGGGGTCTTAGAAAAAAGTCTTCAGAGGTCACGTGGAGGGCAAAATGTGGAAGAAAATGTGAGCAAAGGCAAGTCCAGAACGGGAAAGCTCAGAGGCCAAGAGAAGGCAAAGCCGAGGTAGCTGTGTAAGAATGCACTGCAGCATGGTGGCAAACTCTGGTGATGCCCTAAGAGATTTTCAAATTAAAAATTAAAAAAATATTAATAAAATATAAAAAGAGATATTCAGGGATTGGAGAGGTAAAGATCCATGTGAAATTTTACAATGAACACAGGCCAGGGCCAGAAGGACTGGATTTGAAAAAAGTGCATTAGAATCAAATTTGAGATTAGCCTCTCCTGGTGAGAAGAGTTTGCCATAATCTTGAGAAGGAATTGGAATTTAAGCAAGAACACACCTGTCATGTATATTATGTTCATCATTGACATGCATGTGAATGCTCTTTCTTTAAACAGGGTGTGTATCATTCATCTATGGTTATATTTTTGTTCTCAGCTAATTTTTTTTGTTGTTGTTTCCAAAGACTAGAGCATTAAAGAATGTCTTCGGATGTTGTAAATGAGTCCTGGGTAGTGACGCAGCCAAGCACCTGGTCTTAATCTTAATGTCTTATATAAGGACGTCCCTTAACTAGATTAGCCACATACCCAGTGCTTACAAGGGATTTCAGCATCTGGTTGCCTGCAGCAAAGGAACTGGGTGGTCAAGTCCTCCTTTCAAACTTTCCCCAAAGTCCTGTGCCAAACAGGACCTTTATCAATCCACTGGTTCCCACACTGCACACAGTGGTCCTGAGCTCTGTCTTTGTTATGTTAATGTCATACTGTTCTCTGGAGAACATCATCTTCCATCTCCCAGCAACATCAACTGGGCCCTTTCCACGGGTTCAATTTTATCTTTCTTCCTTGCCCTCCCTGGAATCCTCCTTGACTGCTTGATACTCTTTGACTCAAAGAAGTCCCAATATTTGAATTCAACCTGTGTGCTGTTTGTTCCAATACAGTGAATTATTTGGACCTGTAAGGTTAAGTCCATTCAGTCCAACCTACTCAACATCTGAGTCCTTCCTTTCTTCCTCCTTTATGTGTTAAATAGGCACAAACTGAGTTGTAATCAAAATGCAACTTTATTTTTGTCACCCACTGTCATGTTAAAATTAATTCCCTGTGCCTGGATGAAAACTTTGGTAGGTACCATGGCCTCTTCTGTTCCTTCCTGGTTATAGACGCACCTAGGGTCCGTAAATTGCAAACGTGGGTCAATCAAGCAATTTGAATGTTCAGTCCAAGATATTAATCAAAACTTCAAGCTGGATTTAGCATTAAATATACCAAATATAGCCCCCTCCTCCAGTTCAAACCTATTTTCTTGCAGTGGCACAAAGTGATGTGCCTTTGTGGCCCCTTGCTTACAGTTGTGCAAGCTGGGCACTGGGCAACTCCAGGGGAGAGGGCGAGGGCCCCCCATTCATACTCAAAGCCCTTTTCCCAATTTTCACAAAGATGCTGCTTAGTGGGGCACTTCCAGGCTTTTCTACCTCTCCCCCTGTGTGGGTCAGCACAGGAGAAGGAGGCCTGGGGAGAAACAGGAACTAGTACTCGAAACTGGTGACTCCCTCAGATTTACACTCTCTGGTCTGGCTGATGTTTAAGGCTGTTTCTTTTGCGGGCTCTTCTGAAGATTTGGGGAGGATTCCCCTGTGGGCCACTCCCGCTGTAATCCAGTGGTGTGGGCAACACCAGCTTTCCTCTATGCTCTCAGCTCTCCTTTCCTGAGCATTTACCCACACGTACTTTCATGCTGGAGTGCCAGAGGGAGCTTGGTGAAGACCATCTTGGTTAGGACTCGGATAGTTCCAGGGCAGCTCCTCCTCCCTGGCCCACAGGAATCCTGCAAGTCCACCCCAGCACGACCTGCCGCCACCACACTTGAGTTCTCTCGGTTGTGGAGACCTCTCTGGACGGCCCCTGTATTCTCAACTCTGGAGGGGCACATGTCAGGCTCTCCAAGGGGTTCGTAGAAGCTTTCTCACTAGACTTGAAACCTCTCCCTGCAGGGGAGTGGGGCTTACACAGGACAGCAAGTGTCTTCAAAGAAATCCACCCATGTTGTCTTCTTGTTCCCGTCTGACCCTTATGTATTTCCTTAATCTGGCTAAAGGGCCCAAGCGTTACAGAACAGTCCTACCTAATTTCTTGTGTAAATTCTGCATAGGGAGGAATCGGTCTCACACTCATTTTGGTAACTGATGGCCATTGTATTGGGGCATTTTGAAATTTAGCCCCAAGGACATCCATTTAGAGCCACTCCACTCCTCCTCTCCTAGTATTAACAAAAGTACTAAGACTAAACTTTCAGGGAAAACCATAATTCTCCTTTTATATTTAACAGGAAAGACAATAGCTGAGCCCACTGGAGTAATAACCTCTGTCCAGACCCCTACAGGACCCCCTGGGCAGCCAAGCTGAAGGTCTCCTTGGGATTCTCTGACACCAGCTCCACAAGAGGCTGGCAGCCTTATGGTCCAGTCTGATTCTTTCCATCAATTTGGTAATTGTCCCAGGAACCAACTGTTAAATACATGAAGTTTAAAAAATATCCCGTGAGTGAGAGACACATATCCCAAGGCATTTGGCTATGAGATGAAAGTGAATTTTTATAATTACATTTTCAAATATTGTATTTCTCATTTTGAGAAGTTCCACTCAGACCCTCTCTGTTAGCCACAGACCTATTCCCCAAAGATGTCTCTTCTCTGGTGGCCCAAACTTCAGCATGCACAGCGTTCCAAAGAAGCCCCCTATGCACAAAATCCCCTGGCCAAACTTGGGTGGAATTGAATTTGCAGAGCAAAGGTACCAGCTGTTTATAACTGCAGGGGGTTTTCCCAGGAAGGGAGATCTCTGTGGCTGCTGGAGTCCTAGTTATACCACTGAACTATGAACTGGAAATCACAAAGTCAAAGTCTTTATGTTCCTTCCCTGAAGGGCTCTAATAAACTTGGTGTCCCCAGCATATACTCAAGTACCAGGATGTCCTGGTACTTAGTTCAGTCCAGACTGGAATCTGGAGTCTAGCTCTTTGAAAACGTCATGGGCTGAGGACTCCTCAGGGTGTTTATTTGCACAGGGTGGTAGACCTAAGAGGAATTTTGGTGTGTACGTGTGCATGCATATTCAGCTCCCTGGATTATTTTTGAACCCCTCTGAAGAAAAATTTGAGGCAGACATTGGAGGAACTGTTTTTAGGAGGGAATTCGTAAGACATTGGGCACAGAAGGTACTACTTTGGGACTCTGGAGATAAATGAGGTGTAAAGTTAGGGATGGGACTATTTTTCCACCTTTGCATTGAGTCCAGGACCAGGACGTGACACCTGAACCCAGACACTGGTGTTCTCACAGGGCACAACACAGGGTACCACTTGGAGCTCTCGGGCTGTTCTGTGAGTGTAGGGCAGTGGCTGGGAAAGGCAGAGACAAAGAAGAGATGACAGCAGACCCCTGCAGTCCTGTGCTTGACAGACTGGTCCCTGAAACAACTTTTCCCAGCTTCTCAAAGCACCTAAAACTGGGGGATTTCATAGGAACAGGTGAGAGCATGAATGGGAAATTTAGGAGACTGATTGTAAGGGGGCTTTATTTGTCCCCACAAACTAACTCAGCTTTGACTCCTGACACTCACCCAAGAAGCAGCATTTACAAAATGGGAGCTTTTACAAAAACAATTGAACCTGATTATAACATGACTCACACTGCATGGGTTATGGCTTATTCTAGGGCAAATTCTGACTGGAAACAAATCCAGCACCTACTCAAACCTTGGGGTGCATAAGAATCACCTCCAAATTCAACCTAAGCATGCAAATTTTGGGCCAACCCCCAGAAAGTCCGATTGAGCAGATGTGAGGTGAGGCCCAAGAATCTGCTAGCAAGCACCCTCAGGTACTTCTGAGCCAGTGAATCGAGACCCCAACTTTGACAAACACTGCCTTACAGTAATAAATCACCAGGCTGGCACATGTGGCAAAGAGTTGGAAACATTTCAACTCTCCTGATGAGATTAAAGGGGAACATCTGCAAACCAAGGGTCACTCTTACCAAACCCCCCCCACCCACACACACACAAGAGTTGCCTCTGGTAGCAGGAGAAGCCTTTAAAGAGAGTCTTACTGCTATAGGTCTCAAAGGTGACAAAAGTGTCCACCTAACTGCCAGGTAGAGTCGCCTTATGTAAACAGGAGCTTCACATCTGAGGACATCTGCAACTGTCATATAGCTGTCTTTTGATTAGAATTAGATCAGTAGCAAAAAGACCCTTGAACAAGTGAGTGAGGCACATAAGCGAGGTGCCATCATTTTGCTCTGAGGGTTGAATGAAGAAAATGTGTTAAGTTTCCCACTGAAGGAGAAGACACAGTTTCTCCAGTGAAGGAAACTTCCATGCACTGTTTCCTATGAGCTTGCAAGAGAGCAAATGTTCAAGAACCTGAACCCCCAAGATTTCAGAGCCCTGGAACAAAAAGTGGAGGTGGTTTAGGGGGTGACGGGCAGGAGGGGCTTTCTAGACAACAATATTACCAATTTGGGGGGGCTGGTATCTGCCTTAGCCTGGGAGGGAGCCAGAGGGCATGAAGGGGGGGAAGAGAAAGAGGAGCTGTAGAGTGAGCTGGGCAGAGTCCAAAAAGGGCGCTGGAGAGGCAGGGGTTAGGGCGACAGCCGGGAAAGCAGCCTTTGCCAAAACACCAAGCTAAGCAGGGGGTGGCATACTATGCAATATGTTTGACTGTATTGCTGTTGACTTATTTCCTGCTGTTATTTAGCTAATATTACGACTTCCTTGGACAGGAATAAATTTCAGGTTTTATTCTATTCCATAATCCAATGGTTCTCAAATTTTATTGTGCATCAGAATCACCTGGAAGGCTTATCAAAAGACAGGTCTAGGGGCCCCAACTCGGGGTTTCTGACTCAGTCAGCTGGGCCCGGGCCTGAGAATTAGCATTCTCACAAGTTCCAAGGTGACGATGCTGCTGCTGCTGCTGCTGCTGATCTGGGTACCACACTTTTAAGAACCACTGATACAGCACATCCTTCCCTCAAACAGGTGGAAGAGGATGGGAGGAAGCTGGGGACAAAAGAGGAAGGGGCCTGGTAAGGGGCATTCTGTGACAATATGGGTAGGGCAAGTTACTCTGTGGGGACTGCGATTTCAGTGGCCATGGGAAAGTTAAGAATAAAAAAAAGTTTATATAATTGGATTGATACAATGAATTTCACATGCTGAATTTACTGCACTGTTTTGAAAGCAAATACCCCGGGAGAAAATAATACTCAAAGAAGTTATCAGTCATTTACACCTTACTCTGGACAATTTTTAAAATTCATATCTTCAAGATTGTCAGATTGTCATCTTCAAATAGAAATAGTTTTACTTCTTCCTTTCTGATTTGGATGCCAGCACTTTGGAAGGCTGAGGGTTGAAGATTGCTTGAGACCAAGAGTTCAAGACTAACCTGGACAATATAGTGAGACCCTGTCTCTACCAAAAAATTTTTTTAAATTATCCAAGCATGGTGGTGTGGGCCTGTTGTACCATTATTTGAGTGGCTGAGGCAGAAGGATTGCTTGAGCCCAGGAGTTTGAGGCTGCAATGAGCTTTGACTGTGCCATTGCACAGGGAAAAACCATGGATATGTACAAAGATGTATATATGAACGTGTACATGTATATGTATAATTATATATATGGATGTTCACTATATATGTTTAGAATGCAAGCAGTTGTAACAAGCAAGCACTCCTACTACTTCATTCTGCTCTGCTAGGTACCAAGGTCAATTATAAAGTTGGCCTGGAGAAGAGAATGGCCCTCTTCCCTTTGTATTACCCTCTCTGTGCTTTGTACCCCAACATGGGCAAGGTTTTGTGAAACTACTCTCTTAAGTTCTACCTTCACCCTAGTTCTACCCAGAAGGGTTTGCATAATGACCTCCAAGTTCCATTCAGAACCTCTGCCCCATGCTATCACTTAGGGAAAACCCCTCAGGTCTGTCGCCTTCCCCCATGGTTGATTCTCTCCCAAAAGACCCCATGCATGGAAACTTCATTTGAGCCCCTACGGCAGCCTTCCCCACATACCCAGCTATGCCCAAGTCTTATGGGGTGGAACCCAGGCTCAAACTGAACTCTGTACTGCAAATGGTAACCAGTCCAAATCCTACCCAGTGCAAGGAGAGGCTTTAATGACAGAGGAGCAGCAAGTCTGTACCCTCAAGCTCGCAATCCAGTTAAGGGAGCAGGAGGATGAGATCTACTGGGGGCTCCTCTTAGAGTGGCGATATTATTATGCTGCTAAAGCTACTCGACTTTGCCACTTGTAGAACGAAATAGGAATTATTCATTATTAGGGCTTGTAATTTGTTCATTAGCCTTAAAAGGAAATGTTCAATGATAACATCAACAAAGGATGTTAAACCTACATAGATAATTAAGGTAAACCGAATTTCACTTGCTCCTGTCCTCAGAGTAAAGCTATCTTATTTGTTAAGGAAATACAAAAATATATTTCCCAGCCAACTAAAATGCTAGATACTGAGACCACTTAGAAATTTATGCTAAAAATTTGCACAACCAGTCTGCAAGATGGAAATGAAAACCTATATAATTAAGAAATTGTTAAAGGTGAACTAGTAGGAAGCCATTAGCTCAGCCTTAGAGGAATATTGATTTTAAGGTCTCTTTAAGTTAATGGGAATGGTCCAGCATAGAGTTGGAAATTTTAGTGCTAGATAGAAGCATTGAGATAGTAACTTCAATTATTGAGTGCTTACCATGTGCTGGGTGCTATTTTAAGTGATCTGCATATTTATACAACACAAGAAGTCCATGCTATTGTTCTTCCCACTTCACAGATAATGAACTCAAGGCACAGAGAAGGCAGCTCATTTGCCAAAATCTCCCAGCCTGCAAGTGGGAGAGCCAGGATTTGAACCCAAATAGTTTGGCTTTAAAGCCTGTGTTCTTCCACAGTTCACAATGCAGTGTCTCACATTTTGAGGTACTTCCTATGGGTTGCAAGTGAGTTACCTAGGTTAAGATAGGTTTAGGTTTCATAGGATGGAGCATTATTTCATGACCCCCTACCTCCCAGGAAACCTGTTCCCCAGACCCGAATAGTGAAAATATTCCTATCCTGTCCTGACCATAGATACTGCCCTCATCACACTGAGATGGATGACCTCCAGCTACCCAAGGCCACAAAAACTCATGTGACCCATTCTTGTACAACAGACAAGAGCTAGTATGTCCCCCTCTGTCCCCATCTCCTCTCAGAAAGGGACAGAGGGTAAGTGCCCTCTTTCTGCCATCTCTGACTCTCCCCTCTCCACCCAACTGATAGTAGATAAGCAAATACCAAAGTCACAGGTGACTCTGAAAAGTCCAGGCCACCTGATACTTCACAAAGAAGTGTGGTTGTGTCAGTTGTTTTGTAACTGCTTGGGATCCATTTATGGAAAGAGGTTCTTCCTCTTTCGTTGGCACCAAAATGCAGGGTTTCCCCTGTGGCAGTGTCACCTAGACCTTCATCTCTGCACAGCCAGCCAGCGGGGACATTCCCCAAGGGTTCCTGCTGGGGGTCTGCCATTACAAAGGGCCAGTGCTGAGCTTGGACATCTTCTATGTGTCCAGAGGCATCACTCCTGACAGAGGCCAAGCTCCTCTGGAAACAGAATCTTCCTTCTTTAAAATCTACATCCTCGGTTCCCTCAGCAAAGGAGCAGGAGCTGAACTGAGAAACCAGCGGTTCAAGGGCTCCACCATGAGGAAGTCAGGAAATGAGACCTCAGCAAGACACTTCCATCATTTTCTGGAACAGGTGCCATCCGCAGGGAGCCCAAGGCTGGAGATGGGGAACAGTGACCAGCGGAGCAGCCAGGTCATGGCTCTGGCCTGTCTGGCGAGGAAGGGGACCTGGCACAGTGTCTCCCCCTCCTCCCCTGCTTTTCTGCTTCACCCTGCCCCAGGGAAGGCAGGAAGCCATAGCAGCCTCTGTTGGCTTTCTCCCAGCTCCATGCTGGCACGTGGGGCTGTTGACCCTGAGCTCTACATTGGTAGCAGCTGGCAGGATGCTGAAGCTATTCTTCCCTCTCTGAGAATTAAATGGAATTAGCTTAAATTCTCCCATCAGCCCTGCCCACCAAATCTCCTACTCACTGCAACAGCGCCACCTGCCAGCTGCCAGCAGTATGCTACAGTGTCTCGTCCTCACCTCCACTGGCTTCTGCCCTGCATCCAGAACCACTCCTGCCGCTGCCATCTCTCACCACCCCTACCCCAGGCTGCCAGCCCTTTGGCGTGGGGTGGGACTCTGTGCCCATTAGGGCTGCAGCAACATCTTGATTGGGGGATTCTGGGGAAAGCATAATCTTTGGTATCAATTAGTACTGGGACAGAATTCTGGATCTATCCGCATCACTTTTAAGCAAGGAGTGGAACCTCTCTGAAACTCATCTCGAAAATGAGGGAAATATTTTATTTACTGTGCTTGTTTATGTGTCTACCCCACTATCAGGACAGACTTCGTGTCTGTCTTGTTCATGGTTTTATCTCCAGCACCTAGCACAGTATCTGGTACATGGGAGACAATAAATATTTGTGGAGGGAAGTAGGAAAAAATACCTTCCCAATAGGATTAAGAGCATCACATGAGATGACATATGTAAATCATGTGGGTCACATGTGCTCTGTAAATGATGGCTTCAGCTACCAGCTTATTCTGATCACATGATCCCAGGCTTCATGATTCAACGAATTATGACTGTAGTCTCATCCACTCATTCATCGAAGAAATATTAATACTTACTGAGCAACTACCACCTGTCACGCAGGACAGTACAAATGTAAAGAGCACAGTCACAATCTTAAAGTGGCTGAATTACACTTTCAATACACTGCGTGCCACTGCAGTCATACATATATAGAGAGAGCTCTAAGCACACAAAGACTAGCCAGGAGGGAGCAGGGACAATATCTGGGAGGGGAAAAAAACTTTTTATGTCAAACTCTTATGGCCCATTGACAAAGCTTAGTTCCTGGAGATGAATAGATGAAGAATTTTATCACACACAGGAAATATGGTTGGAATAGACTTTTACCAGTCTATTTCTTCAGAGGTGTATCTGGATGTTGCCTTCAGCTGGTTAGACTCTGTCTCTTAGAGAACTGTGTGAAGGACAGTCTAAGTCCTCTGATATTTTAGGCTCTAAACCGGGAGATCCCAACCAATAGGTGGCAGGAATTAGAAACAGGTGTTGCCTTACAAACAGATTGAATTGAAGCAAGCATATCTTTATTTGCCACCACTTTCTTACCCTGAGTTCTGGGAAAGACTTCTTGGGAAACTCCTCCAAACTCCTTGGGCAGGATTTAACATTTTAGACAGTAACTATATGATGTGGTCCAAGGTTTCTAAAATTTGTCATATGCAACCACTGTCAGGATATGCCATTCTGAGTTCTACCTGTACTATTACTTTACCTAATGCTTTTAAATTAAATTACTCTTTACTTAAATCTTTTCAAAGATTTATTTCCTAAATATCATTAGCAAACAAGTGCAATTGTCCTTAATAGTTCTGATGTCTGCAAATATTATTGCCACTCCAGCCAGTCCTCAGTAAATAAGCCCTCTTCACCCCTCCATGCAGTGATGCTCTAACACAGTTTCCAGCAAGCCGTGGGGCAGCACGTGAGATGGACAGATGAAGCTCTAAATTGACATCTGCCAATGGAGTGTGTCGTACAGGGTGTGCAGGCCAAGGGAATCATGTCCCACTGAAAATCATCTTGAGTGCCACCAGCAGTGGAAATACTCAGCGAAAAGATAATAGGATTTAAAGCCATGACACCTGGATGAGAGTCCTGCATTTACTGCTTACCAGTGTGGCCTTGGACAAGGAACTTCTCTGAGTCTTAGGTCCCTTATCAATAATATGATTATGACATAGCAGTTCTTCATAAAATTAGTGAACTAATGAAATGACTGCAATGGCATGATTGCAGAATCACCTTGTAAACTCTAAAGTGTGCACACATATTTTATTATTTTACTGAGATTTTGATTTTCAAGAGACAGTGAAGCATACCTTTCTACTCTCAGTACTTGGCCATCAGTGATGATGAAAGAGTATCAAGAACACAGCCCTTGGCCACCACTCAGACAACTGAGTAAGCAACTGGAGGATGCTTCTTACCCCTTCTATGATTTCTGTGATGTGTAAACATGGTAACCTGGGGGAATGAACAGACAACAGGATATGTGGTTGTGAGAACTGGCACGGGATGCGGAAAGCCCAGATGCACAATGAGTGTTATCCTGCCACAAACAACTCACCTAGAAAGGTCACAGAAAACCAGGACAGCTGTGTTTCCATCGCAGGGCGATGGTTCTTCACTGCCGCCCCCCACTGCACCTCAACTCAGCCAGTTTTAACAAGTCAGTATCACCCACAACTATCTACAGTCACCTGGCCCCAGTCCTGATCAGCTTCACTTGTCCTGTTCCTCCCAAATCCTGACCCTGAGCCTTTGGTAACCCCTGCTCCAAAATCAGTCCACTCCTGCCTCCCTCTGCTGCCTTCTTTATCTTCAACAGCACATGGCATTCCTCAGGGAACTCTTCTTCCCATGCAGCCCTCTCAAGGGAAGCTTTTATTTTCTCACTCCCACAGAGCTCTCAGGTGCATGAGGGAAAGTAGAGCTGGGGTCCTCTTTGATCCCACTGTCACCTCCAGACCATGGACACCCCCTTTCTTACAACCCTGCTCTTTTGGGACCCACAGCTCAGCTACACCTCCTTCTCCTACTCTTCACTTTGTCCTCCAGACAGTACCTCTCTTTCACTAAAGATTTGAACACCTGGCTCTCGGGATCCACCCAAGGTGCAAAACCCTGGACTCTCAGCTCCTTGACATCCTCATCACTGATGAACTCCACCATTGTGCCTCAGCCACCTTCTCCCACACTTGTGATGTCCTGAATCACCAATTCCAGCATGTCACTGTGACCACAATTTCCTCCCCTTCCAGAACGCTTGTTCAACTACTCCCCCAACCACAGTTCTTAGACCTAATTGGGACCCCTTAGTCCTCTCACTCGTCTACTTTCTCCCAACCCATGAGCCTCTCTTCACATCCCTTCATATCCAGCTAAGTTTCCCCAATCCATCATATTACTAGTGGTAGCACTCATATCAATACCCTCAACTCTGTTCCTCATCTGCACTTTACCATAATAGAAAAATTCCCAACCCTGTTATGAATGCACAGTCTAGATTTTCCATGTTTGCTCCCTAGCAGCCAAATGCTACCAGAGAAAAAGTCATTCAACTTTTCTTATGAAAGTGGATACAGGCAAACTGGATCCACTATGATCTCCATCCTCCATGATTGCTTTTTCACACTGTCTCCCTCTCTACCCCTATGCCCCCTCCCCAAGGAGAAGGTGACCTTATCATCTGTTTCACAGAGAAATTAAGTCAACTGTGATATCATGAGAGATATATATGGTTCCTGGCTCATAACTCCTATAGTCTTTGTTGTAATGTTGGGATGCTTTAGGCTTCAGAAGCAGCCACAGAAAATAGAATGTCTCTCTCTGACCTTCCCCTATCCCCTCCTTTCTCAACTGCTCCTTTTTCTCCCCAATGCAGGACTCTAATCTTCCCCCCACCTTTCTGTCTTGGAGCTGGCCATAAATTCTTTGATCTACTTTATCTAATTGTAGGTCATAAGACCCCCATTTCAGAAGGGGTCCTGCCCCATATCTGGGATGAAGAAATGCTGGACAGAAAGGCCAAGAATAATATGGACAGGCCTTGCTGGTTTCCCCACTCTATTAGTATTAGGTCATTCCCTTTTTGTCCAATCACATTTCTACCAATAGCTGAACACATGGAGGTTCCTGGAGGGTGGTGCACCCAGGGAGGGCAGTCCTATATATCTCTTCATCTGTATCCTTTGTATTATCCTTTATGACATACCTTTAAATGTAAGTTAAGTGTTTCTCTGAGCTCTGTGAACTGCTCTAGCAAAATAATCAAACCCAAGGAGGCAGTTATAGGATCCCTGATCTATAGCTGGTCAGTCAGAAGCACAGGTAAAACAACCTGAGGCTTGCAACTGGCATCAGAAATGGGGTGGGGGAGCAGTCTTAGGGACTGTGCCCTCAACCTGTGAGATCTGAGGCTATCTCTAGGTAGACATTGTTGGAACTGAATTGGAAGATACACAGCTGGTGCATACCGCCACTGCAGAACTAATTGCTTGCTTGCTGGTGGAGAGAAATCCTCACATACTTGGTCACAGAAGTCTTCTGTGTTGATTGTTGTGGTGTGAGAGCAGAGTGAAAAAAAGAGTTTTAAGGGTTTTTTTCCAGCTCTTCAACAGACGAAATATTTCCACTGTCACACCACTGAATCTACAGACACATACCATCACCATCCATCTACCTTCTCTAGCTTCCCTCCTGCTATAATAGAGCAAGTGTCCGTCCTCCTGAGCACGGCCCTCCGCCTGTGCTTTCAATCCTCTCCCCTTCTTAGGAGGCCTATGTTACCTTTATACACTTCTATTCTTATTTTTGCCAAGACTGTCTTAATGAGTCCTCATCTCAAGGGATTTTCTCAGTCCCAACCCTTATTTTCGAAGTTTAGAATAGTCTGCTTTTTCAGCCCTGGAAGATACTGAATTTCTGGAATCTCAATTTCTTTTTCGTTTTTCTTGCAAACCAGCCAATTCTTTCCTGAGTTCATCTCTTTCTTGTAATTCTTTGAGAAAAGCACCAATAATTTCCAACACTCTTGTGACAGATGTCTTCATACGTCCCCCAGATCCACTAAGCACCCCCACCAGGAGGCTGACCTGTATGGACTGCATCCACAGCTCCCTTGCCCACTTGCTGCTCCCAGCTGGGTTTGACTAATGGGGAGCCCTGGAAGGAGACAGAAGGCAAGGAGAACAAGCTGAGGGTATTTATTCCCCGGCTCCTTCTCAGCAAAGTTGCCTTGAGCTTGCTGCCTCCCTCTAGCTGAAGTTCACACCTTGTTAAGGCCACCCTCTATCCACAATTCTCTCCCTCTAGTTTAAGTAACTATTCACTCACTCTTAAGTCCTTGGGTGCAGGGATGGTAACAGCCCTCTAATTGGCAGCCCCATATACTGCACTATTTCCTATGGTTTCCTGCCCACAACTTTCTAAATTGTCCTTTTATCAAAGCCCCCTTGATTATCCCAACTTGAATTGGCATCTATTTCTTGCTGGGCCCCTGACTGGTACACACATGAAACCCCTGATTCTTTCCAATTACTTTTATTTTTCCTTTCTTGTTTTAACTGGGATACTTTTGGTTGCAAATCAAGAAACCTAACTTGACCTATCTTAGGCAAAAAGTGGCATTTATTACCTTGATAATGAAACTATGCCAATAGGGCCTCTGGGGAGTTTAGAACTGGGACTCTTTCTCTAGCTTTGTCCTTAGAATAAAAGTAATCCTCTTTCCTCAGTTTCAATCAGAAAAACCCTAGGTAAGGACCTGGCCCAGCCTGGATCACATGCTTAATCCTAAGCTTAGACAGGTGGAATACTTACTGGTACTGGCAGCCCTGTGAGAGCCACATGGTGGAAGTGGTAGCAGCAGTCCCCAGAATTAAATGCCTGTTAGTCCTAGATATTTTTTAATCACTCTGATTTTAATGACTCCACACATAAAAACTTGTCATCTTAGATTCTACTGTCAACTTCTTAGGTTACAGATTTGGGGTGCTTATAATGTCAAGTTTTTCTGATTCAGAATGTCTCTGTGTGTCCAAAGTCCACAAAGAAAAACATAAGGTCACCTCTTTGAGGAATAGGGATAGAGGTAGAGAGTAGAGAAGGTGTGAAAAAGCAATTGTGGAGAATGGAGATCAGATCCCATTTCCTGGGAAACTGTAGTAGGATTGCCAGACAGTGCTGAGGTAATCATGAATTCATAGAGGATCCAATTTGCCTTGTATGACTTCTCTAGCAGCATTTGGCTGCTGAGATACAAATATGGAAAAACTAGACTGTTATATTTGTAACAGGGTCAGGATTTTCCTGGATTTTTCTATATGTGGTAAAATGCAGATGAAGAACAGAATTGATACTGGTATGAGTGCTACTACTAGTAATATGATGGATTATGGAATCTCAGCTAGACACAGACATGGAGAGGCTCATGGATTGGGAGAAAGCAGACGAGTGAGATGACGTGGGGGGAGGGTTTCCAATTAGGTCTAAGAACTGCAGTAGGGGAAATACCGGAACAAAGCAATACAAATATGTGGTTATCTGCATATACAAATAACAAATACATACATTCCTTGATTAGGGTAGCCCTTGCATGTATAAAGAAACTTTCTTATTCAAAAAGAATATACACAAAATGATGTCGTTATGATACACTTTATTTCAACATAGTAAACCAAAAAATAAAACAATTCCTTTCTTTAAAAAAAAAAAAAAATTCTGTACACGCAAGGTTGGCAAGATTGACCCTAAGGTACTTCAGCAAAAAAAAAAAAAAAAGAAATGTAGGTACCCCCACACTTAATAAAGCTTTCTATGCACATGGTAGATAGTAAATAACTTTGTGACCAGATATTTGGAAAAATCAAAACATAGTTTTAAAACACAGTTAAGTACATAAGTTAAGAATATTGTGGCCTTATTTATCTGTATAAAAAACAATCATTCTCCAGTCTTCCATTTTCACATATCTTTTCTTTAACAGAGTTAAGCTCCAAATTTGAAGGATTAAATTCTTTCTTCCTAAAGCTTCAGGAATATCAGATTCTCCTTCAAACCTGTAGCTGTTTACAGATCAGACCATTTAAAGGGAAATGGTGGTAAACAAAGAGATTGCACTTGTGTGCGACTGGTCCAGATTCTGCCGGGGAAGATTTTCTGAGTCGGCTACCAATTTACTCAACTCAGTTCAAAAACATAATACCTGATTATAGGCCTTACTTGGCTTTCATGCAGCCCATCAGCAGCTTTATCATTGAAAATTAATTCATGACATTAGCCCTTAACTTAATCTGTACGAATGAGATCTGTGAATTCTATGACAGTGATGTTAGCATATTTAAATGTAAAATCTAATATTAATTTATTTTTAAAATATGCAAGCTGATATGTTTTCTCAATAATCACCTTTTCCACACACAAATGAAAAATAAAACGGTGAAAGAAGCAGAAAAATCTGAGTGTTCAAAAATAAGACAACTAGAAAAATTTCATATATCAGGACATGGCTTGGGTCAGTTTATAAGAATAACTGTTCATTATTGTATATAACTGGACAGCAAAACCTAGCCCTGTCTGAAAGCACTGGATCAAACTGTCTTCCCAAGTCTCTCCAGGCCATGATTCTACCTGCTGGAATGAAACATTTTTAATAAATACAAACTATCATAGACCTAAAAGTTTTTATATTCCTAAATAATGAATTTAACTATTATAGAATTTAAATAGGTGTGCTGTAAAAGAAAACAGTTATAAACATACTCTTAATATTTTTTCTTTACCGGAAAGATAATATTAAAAAGAGATTCCACAATTTATTGGTTCCTTAAGAACTAAGAACCAAAGTACTAATAAACATAATAAATAATGTGCAACCTCGAGGCCTGGAAAAGGATATAGCATACTTAATAATAAACCAGTGTATTAGAAATTCAGTATTTCAGTATTAAGACTTCTTCATTCAAATACAGTTAGATTTATTGCTATTATAAATAAGCTTCACATTAAGGCACCTGTTATTACCTATGAAAAAGTGTTGGATTCAAAACAAATATGCACTGTAAAACTTTTTTCTTTCATTCTGATGTCATTACAGATATCAGTTTTAAATGTTAAATTTTTGTATGACAGTATATAAATATCTTTGAATATATTACCTGAATATAGTTCAAGTGTTACTCTGTGATATTCTGATACATTAATGGGCATGATATTTTAATTAAAGTATGTAATACTTCGATCAATGAAGAAAGAGGCAAAAGCAAATCAAGATGGATGGGCAAAGGACTAAATATAAGAGACATGACAGGCCGGGCGCGGTGGCTCACGTCTGTAATCCTAGCTCTCTGGGAGGCCGAGGCAGGCGGATTGTTTGAGCTCAGGAGTTCCAGACCAGCCTGAGCAAGAGCGAGACCCTGCCTCTACTAAAATTAGAAAGAAATTAATCGGCCAACTAAAAATATATAGAAAAAATTAGCCGGGCATGGTGGCGCGTGCCTGTAGTCCCAGCTACTCGGGAGGCTGAGGCAGAAGGATCACTTGAGCCCAGGAGTTTGAGGTTGTTGTGAGCTAGGCTGACGCCACAGCACTCACTCTAGCCCGGGCAAAAGAGTGAGACTCTGTCTCAAAAAAAAAAAAAAAAAAAAAGAGACACGACAACCTCTTAAAAAAAAAAATACTGTACAGACTGTGTCTATGAGCAGATCTTGACCAAGTCATTTAACTTCTCTGAGCCTCACTCTTTCCATCTGTAATATTTCAATAATAGCTGCTCTGTCAAGCTCATAAGGTTGTTGTGAGATCAAATGATACAATGCAAAAACACTTGGCAAACTGTGAAGCACTGCAGAAATAAATGGTATTATCACAGGCCAAAATATCTGAAGTTTCTGATAGTCTCTCTAATATTAATAAAAAAGTTATGGCTTGTTCTTTTTGCATTAACTTGAGAACTCCCAGGTTTTTTTTTTTTTTTTTTTTGAGACAGAGTCTCACTCTTTTGCCCGGGCTAGAGTGCCGTGGCATCAGCCTAGCTCACAGCAACCTCAAACTCCTGGGCTCAAGCGATCCTCCTGCCTCAGCCTCCCGAGTAGCTGGGACTACAGGCATGTGCCACCATGCCTGGCTAATTTTTTCTATGTATTTTTAGTTGTCCAATTAATTTCTTTCTAATTTTAGTAGAGATGGGGTCTCACTCTTGCTCAGGCTGGTTTCGAACTCCTGAGCTCAAACAATCCGCCTGCCTCGGCCTCCCAGAGAGCTAGGATTACAGGCGTGAGCCACTGCACCCGGTCGAGAACTCCCAGTTTTGATCAATTATACAGATACGGAATGAATGGAGTAAAAACTTACGCAAATAGAAATTCTCTAAGTTTCAGCTTCCAGAATTTATAAAGTAGTTTGCTGTGAGTATGGAACCACTGCTTGATGGGGCTCAGGTTACCTTTTGACACTTCCAAAAAACAAAAGAAGGGACTGACTTCTCAGGAACCTTGGCTCCTGGCCTTTCCTTAGTCTCCCCCAGAAAGACCTCCATCACTCTCACTATCTGCTATTGTGCAGCATACACAGATCCATTAAAAGATCTCTCTCTTATAACAGCTTAAAAGAGTTTTAAGAGTATAAAGAAACACAGTCAAATGCTGGTACATTACTCAGTTTGGCATAAATTTGCAATGGTTCAATAATCCCCACCATGTTCTCCCTTTCTTAGTTCATAAACTCTTCTTCTATGTATAAATTGTTCTAGGTCAGCTTTTTCCAATCTATGTTCTGAGGAACACTAGTGGGCTGAGACATTAACAGGTGAAAATGGATCTATGTTAAGTAAGTTGGAAGTATGCAGGGTGAGATAAGTTTACGTACCATTAAAATTTCTAAGTCTTTTATATACTGACTGCACTTTCTAAAGAGGAATGGAGTGTATAGCATTTCCCAAACTCATCTGACCACAGAATTCTTTTTTTCCCTATAAAATATCTAGAAGGGCTAATATTAATAGGTCTTACAATATTCTTTGGAAAATGCTATTCTAGTCAATTCATCTTGGTTTTAAACATTCCAGTGCTAAATCTGACAATAGTTACCTTTTTAATTCCTGGAGGAGAGGAATAATTTTGCTTACAAGGTCAACTATCATAATAGCCTCCTGGATTCCCCTCCATAAGTATCCTTCCCTAAAGCAACTAAGAACTAAATATTCTTTTTTTTTTTTTTTAAGAACTAAATATTCTTTACTACATATTGAAGAATTCAAAGAAGTTATTCTTGTATTAATGAAAATTGTGATCTTTTTAAGAAAATTCTTATATTCCTCCCCTAAACATTAAAAATACAGATATAAATCTAGATCCTAGGACCTAGAGTCACAATTACTTTGAGGAGATGAGAGTATTTTATCACAACCTCACTGCAATTAACACTATCAATAATGACAATCACTAGTGGTGGCAGTATTGGCTAACCACTTATTTTTGCATTTTAATTCTCATATCCATTCTATGAATTTAGGACCCACTATTACTCCCATTTTAAAGATAAGTGCGCTAAGGTTTACAGAGATTAACTGCCTTGCCAAGGGTCACACAAAAGAGTAAGGGCAGAACCTTGAACTCATCTGACCCCTCACCCTATGTTCTTAACCACTACATAATGTCATCTTATATATTCCAGTGACAAAAGGATTTAGGTTACATTCTCTTTGTTAAACAGGAAAACTACAAAAATCCAAATTGATTGGAATTTTGTTTTTGGATTTCCTTTTGATCAAACCGCCATTCCTTTAAAGGATATACTTTAAGCTAAAAAAAGAAAAATAGAGGCTATTTACCAATGACAAGTTCACAGAGTTTTAAAACGGGAGGTTTTTAAAAATCTGCATCCAAGGTGAAGACATTATCTGTGGTTTCCGCCATAACCGCAAAACGCTGGTACTCTGAAACTCGTTTCTCAAAGAAATTTGTTTTTCCTTGTAAAGAAATGTTTTCCATAAAATCAAAGGGATTTTCTGCCTCGAAAACCTGAAAAGAAAAGAAATGTTATTAGACATTCTGAAGACACGAAATTATATCCCACAAGAAGAGCGAAGACGGCAAAAACGTAGCTCAGGTTTCCCAAGACATATCTAGTCTATATGTGATCTACAGGATCACATTATTCCCCTAAGATCCTGGAGGCACTCAAGCCTGACAAATTTTAAGATGACTGAGATCAACTACTAACCTCCTCAAGAAGCTATACTAGCATCTCTGGTATTCTAAGAAATAGAAAGAAAAGAAAAAACTATTTCAGGAGATGAAATATTTAATACTAACCAAATGAAAATGTTCTCACAGCTTCAGAGATCCAATATATCACAGAAACTATGGGCATTTTTCATAGGTATTACTATTAGTCACATGTACATGATACTACAAAATGTTAAATTACTAACAATCTACTATTGTCCTAAATATATTTCTTAGTTCTTAAAAGAATAATCAACAAATTGACATTATGGGACCATGATCAGGGAAGACAGAATAAATGTTATCCATAGTGACTAGATGTCTCCAAACAAAAAGTGGAACATATACTGACAAGAAGCTTTTTTTTTTTTTTAATTTTAGCATATTATGGGGGTACAGATGTTTAGGTTATGTATGTTGCCCTTGCCCCCCGCCCCCAAGTCCGAGCTTCAAGCGTGTCCATCCCCTGGATGGTGCGCGTCACACTCTTTGTGTATGCATATACCCGTCCCCTCCTCCCCACTACCCGACATCCAATAAATGTTATTCTTATATGTGCACTTATGTGTTGATCAGTTAACACCAATTTGAATGTGAGTACATGTGGTGCTCGTTTTTCCATTCTTGGGATACTTCACTTAGTAGAATGTGTTCTAGCTTTTTCCAGGAGAATACAAGAGGTGCTACATCACCATTGTTTCTTCAAGCTGAATAGTACTCAATGGTATACATATACCACATTTTATTAATCCATTCATGTATTGATGGACACTTGGGTTGTTTCCACATCTTTGCAATTGTGAATTGTGCTGCTATAAACATTCGGGTGCAGGTATCTTTTTCATAGAGCAACTACAAGAAGCTTTTTTACTGCTTCAGAATTCAAGAAGCAGACTTGGAGATACAGCTTGATGGAAACTATGGGATATTTCACTGATTCACAAGGGGTAATGAAAGGGGATTTCTGAATTTAGGAGTATCCCAGCAGGGAATATGAATGCCACAGATAAGAATATATTCAGGTAACCCAATTTTTAAACGGGCAGAGTATCTGAACAGACAAAAAGACATTTCTTCAAAGAAGTTATGCAAAAGGCCAATAAGCACATGAAAAGATACTCAACATCATTATCCATTACGGACATGCAAATCAAGACCACAATGAGACACCACTTCACACCCACTAGGATGGCTATAATTTTAAAAAAACATAAGTTTTGGTGAGGATGTGAAGAAATTAGAAGCTTCATATACTGGCAGGAATATAAAATTATGCAGCTGCTTTGGAAAACAGTCTGGCAGTTCTTCTAATGATTAAACATGAGTTACTGTATGACTCAATAATTTCACTCCTAGGTATACACTCAAGAAAAAAGAAAACATGTCAACAAAATACTTGTACATGAATGTTCACAGCAGCATTATTCATTATATCTAAAAAGTGAAAATGATCCAAAAGTCCAACAACTGATGAATGGGTAAATAAAATTGGTATATCTATACAGTGGAATATTATTTGGTCATAAAAAATGAAGTACTGATATATGTTACAACATGGATGAACCTTAAAAACATCACGCTACGTGAAAGTCGCTTTCAGTAAAATATATTTTAGGGGCCTCACTTTACTATTAATATTAATATAATATCTTAACTAGTAATAATACATTTTTAAAAACCTCACCTTCGAGAATCCAAGTTCCACAAGTAATCTGTCAGCTACAAATTCAATGTACTGTTTCATCAAAATGCAATTCATTCCAATGAGCCCAACTGGCAAAGCTTCTGTTAAAAATTCCTGGGATATAAAGTACAAACAGAACAATAAATAAGTATGTATTTTCCAAATAGAAAGACGGTTTTAGTTTTATTAATTTTTCTAAGACACTGATTTTGTTCAAGTAAAGTACATGAGGATAAATTCTTTCAACATGGCAAATGATGTGCATCTGATTAAAAATGTTTGGGGTATTACTATTCACATTATTTCACATTTTCAAAGAGCCAAAAATAAATGAAAATTAATACCAAATTACTAGGTTTTGAAAAGTACCATATATAGGACCTGGATTCATATGCTTTCTCAATAGAAAAAAGGAGATGTTTGTTCTGAAATATCTAGAAAAAGATTCAAAGATTTTCATGAGAAGCATGACTATAGGAGGGAGCTAGGAAAGAGGGAAAATTCAATTAACAAAGAATGTGAGAAAAAAATAGAAACAAATCTGGGAGTTGGGAGATAAACTCTCATAGGTAAGCCAATCCTATTGAAAGACAGTGATAGATTGTTAATAGAGGAAAAATAAAAACATTATTAACCACTTGGATTTAGTTCTCAAAATGATTAAAGATACCAAAATGCATTTTATGCCTTTTCCCCTTCCAATATGAAAACTATGCCTGTTAAACTACGTAGTGTTAAAAAAATAAAAGTTAAAAAAATTATTTTATTTTTAAACTAGTTATTTAGAATGATCAAAACACATCCTAAGTGGAGCATCTAGCTCTTTCTAGTAAGAAATCTTTACATACTATATATTAAGTTTTATTATTCACTAATTCATTCACTTATTCATTCTATAAATGAATGGTATATGCTTAGTATATGCTTCAAGCTAGGTTTCTTGCTAGGTTATTGAAAATACAAAGCAAATAAGAAACCATCACTGCCCTCCAGTCACATAATAAAAATATAAAGTTCCAATAATTTAAATATTTTGTTACAGCATGAAATTTGACAGATAGATCAATGAGACAAAAAAATAGCCCTGAAACAGATTTTAGTATGCGTAAAACCTTAACATGTATTAAAGACTGATTTATAAACTGACATAATAATTGCAGTATATCATGTATTGGTACTGTCAGATTGACCATATAGAATTGCTGATATTTGTATTAACCTACAAAATTACAATTTCATATGAGTCAACCTAACAGTGGTACAAATATCAGAGAATGAGAGATGTGCTAACTACATAAACTTCCCTACTTACCTGCTCAATTTTGACAGCCTCAACAATGATCTCCCTGACTCTTTCTTCTGAAGGCTTATTTACTAAGTATTGAAACATCAGGCAAGCAAAGTCACAGTGAAGTCCCTAAAATAGAAGAAAAATGCATCATCAAAAAACTTTTAATCAGCTATTCACACAGAATGATGTGTCAAGTGTTGTATAAAGTAGGTTCTAGGAATACAACATGGAACTTCTGAAAAATGGAGGAATGATTAATAGGGCTAGGAACTTCCTTTGAATTTCATTAAACACCAGTACAATAACCTATAATGAAAATTTTTGAATGCTGGGAAACCTTAGCTCATCAACAAAAAGAAAAATTTATAAACAAATAAAATCTGTAAATGAAAGTATTTTAGAAAGGAAAATAAAGGCTGAAATGAAAATACATTAATTTTTAAATTTCAAAAAAATTAAGGATTGAAAAATAAGTAGTGTTTAAATAACAGATGAAAGAAAGTCACTCAGAGAGATTTCAAAGCACACTTATATTAAATACAAATAGCTCAAGATAAAAATGCACAATGAAAATGAAAACTGAAGAATGATGAATACTATTTGAAGCCATATAAAGCAAAGATGACACTGCAGATAACTCAAAACAAAACAAAAAAAAAAACTTGTGAAATGCCCCTGAGAACAGAATGGTTATGCAAATATAACAAACATTATAGAATTTAAGGTAACTGGAGCACAGACCAAGGAAATTCAACCTATAATAATCAGGATTCCAAAACACAGAATACATGGTAAAAAGCTAAGAACCAAAAGAACAGAACACTTTCAAAAATTCAAAATAAAAAAGAGAACAAGGTTAGATACAGAAAGATGATGGAATTCCCAACAAAATTAACAATTAGAGACTGACATCAAAGCTGAAAGATGTTGAAGTGTTGATTAAAACTGACAGCTAGCTACCCGTTATAGAGACAAATAAAGCAAAGGTTGGTACTCATAATTGTTAAATCAATAAACAAATAAAATTGATTTTGAAGTTTAAAGCAATTCCAATCAAAATCCAATGAGATTGTTTTTAAGTCAAAAATTAATCTGGAAAAATAAATGGGAAGAACTTTATAAGGACATTTTAAAAAAGAAAGTTTTGAGATTTATCCTACTAATTATTAAAACATATAAAGCTAGAATAATTAAAATAGTCTTGTAATGGCATGAAATCTGATAGATCAATGAGGCAGGAAAAATAGCCATGAAACAGATTTTATTTGTATAATAAAACCTTAATATACAATAAAGAACACAACACAAGTCAATGCAGAAAAGATGGATTACTTAACAAAGAGAATTGGAAAAACTTCCCAAGAGTGTTTGAAATAAATTAAGTTAAATTATAACTTATTCTATACTATCCCATATTTATGCTAAATTCTATACTTACACTAAACAAATTGCAATTGTATTAGAGAGTTAAATGTTAAAAAGCCAAGATGAAAACACATGTGACTATTTAACTTACCTCTGGAAGTGGATCACATAAAACTTAAGGTTTTATATGTTAAAAGAACAAACAAAATTAAGAAGCAAGGGACAAACTGGAAAAATATTTGAAATAAATGTAACAAAATCCATATATTATATTATATTCATGCAATAAATATGGCAAATTCAATAAACAAATACTTATTGAAAGAGCCCAATCACTATACACTGAGAATATACCAATGAACAGGGCAAACATGACTCCTTCCTTTAACGATTATAGACTACTGCATAAATAACTTTAAAATATTAAGAGCACTTACAGTTAAATAAGGAAAATGTTAATATCACAACAGAAAAAAAGGCAAAAGATAAATATAGATAACTAAAAAAAATACAAATGACTAAAATCATTAAGAAAAAAATGTTCTAAGTAGTAACAAAATAAATACAAATAAAACCAATAAAGAGACACTAATTACCCCTACCAAATTTGTCAAATATCTAGCGAATTAACCTAAATTCTGCTGAGGATATGGTAGAAAATATTCATATACTGCTAGGTGGGGCTGAAAATTGCTATAAAATTTCTGAAAAGAAATCTGCAAATAAGTGAATGAATGGCCTTATAATCTAGTAATTCATGCTTTTTACAATCAAGTTTAAGAAAATAATATAAAGTTTGGAAAAAGCTTATATATAAAGACATTAATTTCATATTATAACAAAACAAACAAAAAACCTGGAAACAATCTAAATTTCTAATCACGGAATAGTCAAATAAATGATACATTCATTATTATAGTTATTATGTATCTAACAAAACTATTTTCAAAAACTGCTTGATATCATATAAAAATGATCACAATATTTTGCTAAGTGAAAAAAGAACATCTCAACTCATAAAAATATGAATGGCAAAAATGTGATGTTTATGTATCTAAATAGATTTAAATGTAGAAAAAAGTCTAAAAAGAAATACAATAAAATAGTAAATGCGGTTATCTCTGTGTGTTGAGATTTTTTATTCTCTTAACTCTCTATTATAATCACATGACAGTTCTAATAAAAGTTATTAGAAATTTAAAGACATGAAACAGCAAAAAGTAATTAAACGAAGCATTTTGTGGCACTTAAAAAGTACTTTCACTTATACTGTTTCATTGCATTCTAACAAAACTGTTAAGTTTTCTAGTTGAAGAAACCAAGGTTCAGAGAAGTTAAGGATTAGTGTAGGCAATAAAGGTGAACTGAATGGCTGTAATGGGCCAAACATTGAGAAAGAAAGATAAATAAGGAAAGGTCTCTGCGCTAAGGTGCTTAGGGTCTAGCAGAGGAGAAAGATCAGAAGTGCAATACATATTATGAACTCTAAGACAGGGACAGGTTCAGGTTTTAAAGGGATAAATAAAGGAAGAATGGTCAATTTTACCCAATTGGATCAGATAACTTTTGAGTCGTCTCTTGTGAGAAGGTGCTCCAAAAAAACGTGAAAAAAGTGGTAGGAAAGATGAAAAGGGTATAGCAGGCAGAGGGAGACAAGATTTAGTTATTGATTAGATGTGGCTGAAAAAGAAGAGAAGTAATCTAAAATGACTCCTAGATTTCAAATTGGATGATTGGACAGAAGTAGAGATACTCAGTGAAATAAGAAAAACAGAAGAAAGAAGTTGTTCTGAGAAAAAGATGATGAGTTTGATTTTTGAAATAATAGTTTTGAGATACCTGGAGAACCTTCCAGGAGAAACTTCCAACATCTAACATGTATTAGAACACATGAGTTTGGAGCTTGAGAAAGAATATCTGACACAAAGAAAAAGTTTGGGGAGTTATGAGCATTTACATGGTAAGTGATTTCATGGGAATAAATAAAATCAGTGAAGCAGTGAGGCCAAGGTGGGAATCTAGGAATGCACCAATACTTAAGGATGGGCAGAGGAGACTGAGGAGGAGGAAAATGCAGTGTCTTAAAAGTTAAGGAAGAAGTGACTTCCTATTTTCTTTTAATCACCAAGGTAATTGTGTCACTATAGCATTTTCCAGGAGAAATAAAAATAAATGAACAGGAAATATGAATACAAATATATTATAAATAGAAAAACATCTCATTCCTTACTTCATCTCTGCTGATGAGTTCATTGGAAAAAGTGAGCCCAGGCATAAGACCTCTCTTCTTCAGCCAAAATATAGCAGCAAAAGATCCTGAGAAGAAAATTCCTTCTACAGCAGCAAAGGCCACCACTCTTTCCCCTAGGAGACATAAAATAGTTTCGTTTTCTAAAAAATCACATACTGCAGACATTTGGAAGTTTATATAGATTTTATTTTACAATAAATACAGCAACTATTTTGCCAAGAAACAAAATATACAAGTTAGTGCCATAGCGAAGGGACTTCAGAGGAGAACATTTGCCACCTCTACCTACTAGAGCAGAAAGGTATGTCTACTTCAAATCCTATATCCAACAATGGACTTCTGTAGGTCTTGGTGTCTGGACAAAGGATGGTCTTCTACACTCAAAAAAAAGGTGATTTACCTGTGTACCATATGTGCCTGTGAGTGGAAGTACATGCGGATGAGTGCAGTATATGTACATACATGTGTGTGTATTGAAGTGGAGAGTAAAAGGTGAACTTTATGACAAATGTCTTCCTCTGGGAGGAGGGGAAGTTGCTGAGGTTTATATTTTTAAAAACCTATGGTATCTATCTTACAGACTAGCTATAAACATTTCAAAAAAACATTGCCATGCTGAAGATAATAAATATATCTATTAGATAAAGTGTCCTATCATATAAGCAAAAATACTGTCTTCTGCTAAACACACAAGGGCCAATTTCAAAGGTTACTACTGTTAGGCAAGGACTTTGCAGAAGCCCATCTCCTAAAATGTCTATAGTAGCATCATATCTGTAACCCTACCCCTAGGGGATGATTATAGTTCTAACCCAAAAGATCATTCACAAGTCCTTTATGTCACCACACTGCATATGCTTGAGAGAAGTATTTATATATATGTCTCTCTAGGGAGTTTGTGAGGTAAAAGGCAGCTAAGTGCTTGAGTGAACTACAGACCTTTTTTCATAGATGACATCATGGTTTAAAGCTCAGTATTTGTCACAGGACCAAACACATAGAAGTCGTATTAATAAATGTGCCCTGAACTGAATCAATGGAAACTACATAAGTACTAGATAATAAAAGATATTAAAATCCATTCTATAGAAACTCCAAAACTTTGATACAGAAACTGAATATTTGTAATTTCCAGAACAAATGTAATTACAATATTTAAATTTCAAAAAGAAATATGACTAAGTTTAAATATTTCTAGCTATCTCTAAATAATGTACTGGTTTGTCCTTGTTCTTTTCCCTGATTATATTAAACAAGCCAAATCAGATAACTCAATTATATCAAATATTTGATAATCCAAATTGTCTATTAATAGCCTAAAACATGAGAAAAACTTCTAAAGTATTTTATTTTGACAGACACAATTTAAAAAGTCATTTTGGAAAAAAAAAATAGAAGAAATAAATTAAGTAAGTACTTATTGAGTACCTATCATGTAGAAGGAATTAAGGAAGAGAAGAATCTTTACTATGGTCTATGCTAAATAGTAAAATACAATAATAATAATCACTATACTTAAGATAGAGATTTGTCATTAGTTTAACATATAGCTTACTATATATTTTTATCTTACTATTAATAAGATAACAGACAGTTACAATAGATACATTTTTAATTGACATTAAGGTAATGTCATAAGGACAATTATCTGTAAGGGAAGTAGACTATAATTTACCACATAGTGAATTCCAAGAGGAAAATTGTTATTTTAACCATTCTATGCATTCACGTGAATACAAAAAAATGAAAATCATAACAAATAGTTATAGAAGGCTATTCTTTTTGGAGAAGATTAAAGGATTATAAGGAGTAAATTTTACAAAGTTTTATAAGTATACATGAAATAAAAAGAGACTTCTACAACATATCTTCTAAAATCTATAATGAATGTAAAGGCCTTGTGATTTGTTTTAGAGAGAGGTAATAGGATATATTCTATGATACAGCTGACCTCTATGATGCACTGTATTAAGATTATATAACTAGTAGTTTTTTGGGAGTTTGAAATGTAATTTTATTACATATATTAAGTTTTAATCTATATATTTTTTAAAGTTTTTAAAAAATATTTTAAAAACTAAACAGTATGTCTCAGTGTTTTAAAAACTACACAGATATATAATTAGGAATCTTAAGCTCTACAGGAATCTCCTTATAATACATAAACTTTAAAATGGACTGTGAAATAAATAAAAAAGCCTATAAAAACTGGTGAAAAAGTTTAAAATATACAAAAAAGGAACAGTGCTTTTACTTGGTAATTTTTTTCTTTGTTCTATTTTCCAGTTTTTCTTTAAAGTGTTTATTATTTTCATAGTTTAAAACAATAAACCCAAGAGGAAAAACAAAAAACTTTAAAACTAATTATTTTTTAAGGAATATTGTTAGGTACGCTTCAGCTAAAAATAAAGGATTATAGGAGTCTGGATGTAAGGAAAGAATAGTTTACTATACTGGGTCTCGCTCGGTGCAAAAGTCACCAAGAAGGTCACCAAAAATGCTAGGCAATGCCCTAGGCCAGATGAAAGAGCTGCTTTTGTCAACCTAAAGCTACTAATGGTGCAGGTAGTACAACTAGTGCACAAAACAGCACTTCTTCAGCTGGTTAAAGCAGCGGTGTGTGGCAAAGCAAGACAATATTCCCCTTTTAGCTCCATTCCAAAAAAGGAGACCTACCAATGTGTTCCATCCATTCTACTCCTTCTGTATCATTTTGAACATGTCCTTTCCTTTGAGACCCTAAATTAGAACCCTAAAGTAGTGTTTGCCTTGAAATTAAGCAATTTGGAGAATCTAACTAGAGCCCTTTATGTGGTTACATGGTGACCGCAACCCTTCTCCGTTTTCTCTATTTGTAGGTTACCTTTGCTGGGTAGTTCATGAAATACATGCTTTCTGTGAGCGTGTTCATCATTTTCCATCAGTACCTATTCATACTAATATTTTCAGTGCATATTGAACACCTTGATATTTCCCTTGTTTTTTTCTCTAAAGCCAGTGTTTCCCAAAGTGTGCTTCTTAAACCTCTGTGAGGGAATCAGCTGGGTATAAAATGCAGATTCCTCAGTCCCACCTGGGCCTCCTAAATCACTCTTTGGTGAGAACCATCAGGATTCTGCAGGGTTTTTCCACAAATTCTCTAGATGACTTTTATGCACATTGAGAACCACTGCTTTTCTCATTCTTGAAATGAACTGAAGGCAGTGCAATCATTACCTGTTTCTTCTCTGATATACTACATGCTTGCCCATACATACACTACATCACTGGTTCTCAGGTGTGGTCTAGGAGTCCCTGGGAGTTCCACAGACTCAGGAGATCCGTGAGGTCAAAACTGTGGATTGCTATACTACTTGTTAGATTCTGTGTGACTCTTATTTACCTGTCATTATACACTGACATCTTAACTTTCCAGCTTTCAACTTATTAAATAGAATAGATAATAGCTTTTTTTAAACCACCAGCTTCTAATTAATTATTAGGAATAACGATTTTGATAAAGGTGCATGCTGTAACTTTGAATAGTACTGGATAGTCACACTCTGTATAATAGTGTCATATCACCCAAGACAAATTTGATCACATAAAAGTTAGAGCCACATACCAAAAGTAGCTTTTCTATCTGCTATCCATCGCAAGGCCCAATCTGCTTTTTTCTTAACACATGGCATTGTTTCAATTGCATTAAATAAAAATTCCCTGTAAAAACAAAAAAATTAATGACAAAGTTATTCATTTTTCTTAGAGAAATTAATTAGTTTAATCAGAGATAATAACTGTACCTCTGATACGCTACCAGATCTATAGATTTTCCATATTTTGCATGTCGGTAAAACATAGAAATAAAAGTAAAATTCAAATTAATGGTTTGGATCTAGTCTGATACAAAATCAACTAAATTTGAATATTTAATTTCTAAACAGAATGTGCTAATGAAGTTTTTAAAGATACAATGTCTAAAGATTAACTGGTTCTATGTAAGTTTTTTTTTTTTTAACCCAACATATTATTAAGCAATACAAAATATTATGCTCACAAACCTCCATATTTGAATACTCTTTCCTTAACATTTAGTTGTGGAATAAATTGTGCTCTTAACATAATCAAGCAATAAGAAAAATCTTTGTAAATAAAATCCCAGAAGTAATACCTTTTCTTGGGATCTCTGATGTAAGTGTCTATTAGCAAACTGTACATCTCTGAGTGAACATTCTCGATGAGAATTTGAAAGCCATAGAAACAACGAGCCTCTGGAACCTGCACCTCCTGACTAAAGCGCTCCACCTAAGAAAATAAGGGAAACAGATATATCCAGTTCTATGGACTCTTACTAAGCACTGGGTTAAAAACTACAAATCAGAATTTGGACATCAGAATTATCACTTAAAAATTGCCTGTCATGCAACGAACAAGTCAGAAAGACCTTATGAGTTATTTTAAACAGTATCTGAAGCAGTATTGTTTATCCATCAATCCTCCACAGTAAATTAGTTGCATAACATATTCCTAAGCAATTAAACGAACTGACCTGTTAAGTGGAGATACTGTCTATAGACCCAAACAAATTCTAGAACATCTACCAAAAATAATGATTTTGCTCTAGTAGTACTGGAGCATATGCAAGAGGTTGGGGCGGGGGAGAGAGTAATTTAGTCTTTTTTTTTTTTTTTACAACAGTAGATAGATCTACTGAAGCCTCTTCTAGTTCACGATGAAAGTTCATCTTTCTATTCTCTTTAACAAGAAATTATGATTCCGGATCAATCATAATAAAGTTTTAAAATAGGGAGCCAGAATCCAGTGTTCTATAACAGAGCTCCAGAGGGTTATTAAGGTGCAGGTTCTCTATTAAGATTACTCTCTGAGGGTAAAAATCAAACTCACGTTAATGCATTGTAAGTAGTTTTGATTGGTATAATATATACTTGATATCATGGTATTTTGCTGGTCGAAAGACAGAAATATATCCTTTCCTCTGACACTTAATCAGAAAAGCATTTTCAAGAGTTAAGCTTCATCTAGTTCATCTCTTAGACATCTTTTTTCAGGCTTATTTTACTGACATTATTATCGTTAAACTGCTGAATGGGAACAAAAACAAAAATCTTACCAAATTTTCATTTACAATTCCATCACTGGCTGCAAAAAAGGCTAAGATGTGAGAGATAAAATATTTCTCATCTGATTTAAGCTTGTTCCAGTGAGGGAGATCCTTTGATAAGTCGACCTGGAATAAAAAGATTTTCAAAAATTTTAATTTGGAGTTAAATTCTTCTCAAAGTGCTAGTTTCTTATTTCTTTGTAGTGGAACTAACTTCCACTACAAAGTTAAGTAAACTGCAGAAAAGGAAAAATGTTAACATTACAAAGAAATAAAATATTATGTTAATAATAGTGTATTATATTCAGGATTTTTGCTAAGTAAGTAAATTATAGCTGCTCTGGAGGGTGGGGGAGAACCAGGTAATTATGTGAGATGATGGATATGTTAATTTGTTACACTATAGTAACCATTTTACTATATATGTAGCTTATCATGTTGTATACCTAAAATATACACAAAATTTATTTTTAAAAAGCTTTATGAATGAATCAAGTTTTCTGGCTAATTGAGAAGCTAGCCAGGATGTACTTTAAATATATATATATATGTATGTTTTTTTGAGATAGGGTCCTGAGCTCTGTTGCCCAGGCTAGAGTACAAGTGGCTTCATCATAGCTTACTGCAATCTTAAACTCCTGGGCTCAAGCAATCCTCCTGCCTCAGTCTCCTCGAGTAGCTGGGACTACAGAGGTGAGCCATCATGCCTGGCTAATTTTTTATAGAGACGAGGGTCTTGATAAGTTACCCCGGCTGGTCTCGAACTGCTGCCCTCAAGAGATCCTCCCACCTCAGCCTCCCAAAGTGCTGGGATTACCGGTGTGAGCCACTATGCCTATAATTAAAATTAACATAATCTAGTGGCACTGGAGCAAATTAAAGAGGTAAAAGGTGGGGAGAGAGAGAAAGAGTAAAAACCAGTCAAGAAGGAACTGAAGTGAATAAAGTAATGATTTTCAACAGCCATTGCTCTAACATTTTATATAATATTTGTTACTATGGTGTTAAGACAGATAATTAGGCACTTGTTAACCAATTGTAGCTACTACTTTACTGCCAAGTAATCTACTTTTATACTCAGAAGTAATGTCAGGTAGGTTGTTAACAACCTGGGTTTGAAAGTAGTTTATAGGAATGGCTTCCTCTGGGAATAGAAATATTTGTGAAAATGTTTATTAGAATTAGTTCTTAGAATTAAGAGAGATGTGCTTGGCAAAATCTACAATTTTAAAATTGCCTTTAAATGTACTTTATGGTCTTAGTCAGCTTTGGCTGCTATAACAAATTACCATAGACTGGGTAGCTTAAACAACAAACATTTATTTCTCACAGTTCTGGAGGCTGGAAGCCCAAGATCAGGGTGCCAGCATGGTCAGGTTCTTGGTGAAGACCCTCTTCCAGGTTTATAGATGGCTGGCAGAGAAAGAGAGATCATCTCTCTCATATCTCTTCTTATAAGGGCAGTAATCCCATTCATGAGGGCTCTGCCTTCATGTACTTGCCTCCCAAGTCTTCAAACCCCACCTTCGAACACCATCACACTGGGGATTAGGGCTTCAACATACAATTTTGGGAGATACAAACATTTAGTTTATAGCTCTTGTAGATATTATTTTATTACATTATTATTATTTTGTCATACAAAGATCTTTTAAGTATGTTTCACAATAACTTCATAAATATTTGAAATATATAATTGTCGTTTGTCTTTTCCCCTTCCTTTATTTATTCTAACAAAGCCTCATCTCTTTGACCTTTCCAAAAAGGTCTAATGTTCCATTCTTTTAATCATTTGTGTTCTTTTCTAAACCTTTTCCCATTAATTTATTCTTTAAATTTATTTATTTATTTATTATTCCAGGGTTTTGTGAGGGTACAAACATTATAGTTACACTTTATGTCTTTGCCTCACCCAAATGCAGGTTAAAGGCATGCCCTTCCCTCCCTTTAGTGCCCCCCCATTCCCCTAATCCCTAGAGAGTATTTCTGCCACGTGATCAACCTAGTGTTGATCAGTTAGTACCAATTTGATGGTGAGTACAAATGGATCCCGTTCTTCTACTCTTTTGGTGCCCCACTTAAATTTTTGCTGAACAATTACTACATGCCATACACTGTGCTAAGCGGAGATACACTGGAGATACAATGGGGCAGGGAGGGGGAAATATTTGTCTTCATCTTTTAAAATATGTAAGCTAAAAATCAAGTTCTGTTTTATTAGAGCTCAATTTAGGTTTAACTGGAGAATATCTTCTTGGTTCTTATGTATTATACTGACATTAAATTTTTTTCTTATGTGAAATTTTAATATTATTATATGCTTCCTCTAAAATATTAAACTATCTCTTTGAACACTCAGTTTCAAAAGGTCTTATAAATTTTATTTATACTACATTGGTCATATTCCCTTCCAGAAAGTTAAACCTTCCTGCCCAGCTTTATCTCATTTGAGAAAATTCTCAATTTCTCCATCTAAATATTGATTCCAAACTAGGTGATTATCAGAATTACCTGAGTGGCTTTAAAAAAAAAAATTCCCCAAACCCCAGATCTTTTGTCTTCTGAATCAGGGTTTCTGTTGATCAGCCACATTTAAAAATTAAGTTTAACCATTAATAAAACAGTGGCATTCTTACCCCCTAAATCTATTGAAATAAAAAAATTAAAATGCATCATAAAAAATAATGGAGTCTAAGGTTGATTAAATGGTAACTGACATAATTTGTTTAAATGAAAAATATGTGTAACTAAAAATGTGTTTGACTTCCCTTCAAAATATGTACTTGAATCTTCCTCTAAGCTACCTACGAAATATGCACTGACCTATATATTTTAACTTTTAAAAATCAGTGTTCTTAGTCATAGTAAAACATATATTACATTTCCTAAAAGATGCAAGTAATGTCCAAATGAATTTCAAGAAACCAAGAATCACAAGTACCTTTTAAACATGATGAATGAAAATGCCACCTGTGTACTCCACTTGTTCTCTGAACCATATCTAACAAAAAACTTTCTTAAACCCACAGTCAGTTAGGGATAGCCAGGTGTGTCAAGTGTTATGACACAGTAAAATACTCAGTGTTTTGGTTTAGTTTTTTCCTCTACATGTGAGTTATAATATAACAAAGATATTGACAATATAACAAAGATGAGTAAGTGGGTAAAATTAGTGTAATAGAAGTCTTCTGATTTCTAAGTTAAATCTCCTCCCCCATTCTATGTATAAAATAATAGTTTACATTTATTTAATACTTACTAAGTGCCAAGTACCATTCTAAACATCTCATTAATCCTCGTAACAACCCAAATAGTCAAGTATTATTAGCCTAATTTACCAATGAGGACACACAGAGAGGTTAAGCAATTTTTCCAGTTCCACAGCCATTAAGTGGTAGAGCAGGATTTGTACCTAGGCAGTCTGCCCCCAAAGCCTGTGTTCTTAACAGCATGTGTTTATGTATATAGAATCAATATCTTGAAAAATACATCCAAATATATGTGTCCAAATATAGGCATCTGTCTACAGAGATACATATACAAACATACACATAGCAAGAGTGATATGCAGGTATCACCCATCATATATAAAGATGAAGACAATAACTATTTGTCTGTTTAGTTAGACTACAGAGCAATCATTTGCATGAGCAACTGTCCTTACCAAATCAGCAAGTATTTTCTCATTTGATATGTTCAACTAACTTATTTCCTAGGTAGAACTAACAGGAATCATTCTAGAGAGGATCTGCTGGGGGCAGCTGTGTCAGGTTTGATGTGGCTGAGGCAGGGCCAGAATGGGAGAAGCACTGTGAATTCAGCCTGGCAGACTCAGGAGTGAGGGCACTGCCTGGATGGTCAAAATCTTCATGTGACAGCTTCTTTTGTATAAGCAGGTAAATCTCTCAATTGAAAGCAGGGGCCCTAAAGCTTTCACTCTCATTTTTTTGACTATAGCTGCAATTTCATTTATTTTGCTCACCTAAGTAAAGACTAATCTTATATTTGGCCATGGAAAACTAAGTCTGTTTAAAAATTGAAAATGTATTAAAATATATTGGAAGTAAAAATCTAGCAGAATGAGATGCCATTTTTGCAGCAGGAAACTTGTTTGTAGACAGTAGTCTAAACTAAAACATTGGAGAACACTCTATTTAGTCTCAGCATTTCCAAAACTTATCTTCTACAACTGATCTTATTCAATGTATCTTATAAGTTAAAAGTTTTCAATATCCTGTAACACAGAAGTGAACACTGTACCATAGGACATGAATGCTGATGAAGGTGATGCCACATACCTCTTCTGCTGTCCAGAAGGATGCTTGTGCCTGTTTATACATTTTCCAAATATCGGGGTACTGGATTGGAAAGATGACAAATCGGCGAGAACTCTTTTTTAGGAGTGGCTCTTCATTTGACATCACTTCATTTTCGTTGGTATCTGAAGATAACCTCTTTGAAAAATAAAGTACAAACATCCTTTTTTTGTAGACATTTCCACTTTATTCATACCTAAACATACATCTGGGGAAGTTAGGGAGATAGCATACGTTTGAGAGCCAGTCTGCCTAAGTTGAATCCTTACTGTTATCTGATAGCTGGCTAATACGGTTTGGTTAGTTGTGTGACTGTAGGAAGTTGTTTAACTTCTTCGAGCCTCAGTTTCCTCAGCTGTAAAACCTACCTCACAGGTTTATTCTGATAATTAAAAGTGCTTTAAACAGAGCCTCCTGTATAATAAGCACTCAAAAAAATATTGTAATTATTGCTAGACCCATAAATGTCATGGTGGGCAAATTTCCAAGTTTCTGAACAAAATGTCCCTTTAGTACCTCTTTCATATAGAATGTTGGCATAAATAAACTACTGATATAAAAAAACTTTTTAGTTTTAATGTTTTTCTTTCTTGGACCAAATGCTCACTAAAATTCATTCTAGATCTAAAATTCTGTCTCTGTGTTTATGGGTCTGTATCATTGAGATGGGGATAATAAATGTTAACTTCAGGTGTTAATCCTGAATGACTGCTGGTGTCATCAGCAAAGCAGAAAAATCTGAATTTTCCCATTTTAGTGGAGAAATTGGTACTAAATGTATTTGTGCCAAAAGAAAAGTTTGAGGGATATTTACAATGTTAATTAGTTACTAAATGCTTCAAAATAAAATAAAATAAAATTCCAAACCCGGAATCTACAACTTTCTAAAGAAATGTAGGGCTAAGCATGAATCTCTGTGAGCTGAAACTTTTGTTTCCTCCAAATCTGGACAGTATTAAAGATATCACACAAATATTTTTCTTGTTCATAAACGGTTTAGACGTATTTGCAAAATAACGATATGAAAATTATTGAGCAACAATTTAAACTACTATACAGCCCTGCAGTCTAACAAATTCCAGTTTACTTACTGTTATTACAGACTCCTACTAGCATAGAAGCAGAGAGGATGAACAAGTTAACTTGGGTTTATTATGTATCTTCAATATTTGTGGCATTTTGCATAAAGCATTTTGCTTTTCTGTGAGAGAAGTAACACTTCCACGGTACAAATGAAGAAAGCGACACCCCAACGACTCAGTTAATTAAGTAGCCTGGTCTGAGCAAAACTGGCCTCCTGACTAATTTTTTCCATTGTTAGGAGGTTATGAGGATTTTGCGTCCCCATTCTACCTGCCATCTCCACCTATCCACCTGCGTCAACTTCCACAAGCGTCCTCCCAGAGATGGTACGCATGTCTCCAGTGGATCCGCCACCGTCGTCTTCCCTTGCCTCCGTTTCCCTGGCCAGGGCTCCAGAACAGGGAAGGAGGGTCGGATAGCACGGGGCGGATAAACGAGGGGGTAAGCTTCACACTACCTGAAGCCTCAGAGCGTTGCCCGGGCTGGCCCCGGGGCGGAGCAGCGCAGCGGGGCGGAAACCCGACTCCCTCCTCATCCCTCTGGGGGGGCTGCCTCCCCGGCGCTGGCAACCACGAAACCAGGCTGCGGCGAGGGCGCGCGGACAGGCCCGCGCCAGCTTTCCGACCGCAATGAACAAACTTTGCTACGGCGCTCCTGCAACTTGCCGGCCGCCGCAGCAACCTGCAATCTGTAGGCCAGGTGTCACTGTGGGGCAGGGAGTGAAGCGACAGCAACATTTACCTCATCCAGCTCGGGCCTGGCCGCTTCCGGCCTTTCCGGGTCGCCCATCGCGCAGACTCCGCCAGAGCCACAGGAGCTGAGGTGAACTGAGCGCCGCAGGCCACGTCCAACTACGACAGGACTCAGGTGGCCCGCAGGTCCGCCCCGCCCCCAGCTTTAGGGACGCGTCCTAACCCGGCCCGCCCGGCTGCGCTGAGCCGACCCCGAGTTCTCGCCTGCCCATTGAGGGGCTGTCCCTGCGCCCGCCTCCTCCGCCTCAGGGCTCCGCCTACTTTGGCCGCCCTGCCTCCCAACCTCGCCATCGGCCGACTGAGGGATTCTCCTCCCTCGGCCAGTCCCGCCTGACTCCAGTGCCCGGGTCCTGTCCCCGGCCTTCCCAATGAAGGACACCCTCTGCCATAGACCGCCCCGCCTGCTCCAGCTGGCCCTACCTCACTGCGTCGGCCCCGCCTCCCGCCTGCTCCCCTAGCGATTCTCCGTGCGCCGGCCGGGCCCCGCCCTCCCCAGCCCCGCCCCTTCTCCGCTCATCCTTCGCACCCCTCCCGCCGCCTCCTGAGGGACTGTTCGTGCGCCTTCCGGGCTCCGCCCACCGGCCTCAGGGCCCCGCCTCCTCCTCTCGTCCCCCTTCCCGCCTGCCCCCTGAGGAGCTAGGCGAGCCCGCCGGGCTGCGCCTCCCCGCCGACGGCCTGAGGGACTCGCCCTACGGCCAGCTGCCCGCCTCGGGTTCTATTCTTCTGGTACAGGAGGTGCCCGGCATGCCAGGTCGGGATTCCCCAGCGAGCGCTCGTCGTGCCCAGGAACATGGTATGTTGCGCTAACTCGGCCTGTCCTCAGAGACCAAGTGAGAACGCGCTACTGATGTGTGAATTTGGGGGGCGGGGGGTGGGGGAAGCCGCACAGTCAAAAAATTACTGAGGAAAAAGGCTGGCTTGTTCTGTGTTTAAGCAACCGAAAAGAGGAAGTGGTTAGGGGGAAAGTGTGTGTGTGAGAGAATGGGGCTTGAGTGAGGAGGGGAGGGAGAGACTACTAAATTCAGGAAAATATTTTGAAACCTCTCTGAAATTGTTTCAACAAACTAAGCTTTTAGTAATATTTATTGAACTCTTACAGACTGCCAGGCACTACACTAAGCACCTTATGTGAGTGAATTTAGTTAATCTTCAGGACATCTCTGTGAGGGAGATGGAGCAATTTTCCTCACAGTACAAATGAAGAAACTTGAATCCTAGGAAAAGCAACTGAAGTATCCAGCTAAAAAGTAGTAGACGCCAGTTTCCTTGCTGCATACTCTTGTCCAGGCCGTCACTTTACTCCTGGGGAATGTAATGGCAGTAGACAGTGGCTACTGAGGGTGACAGTGATTTGGTTGAATTACTCACACCCTTCTCTCAGGGGAACTAGCTAAAGATAACTACAACAGGAAGAAAAAAAAAAGTTTGGTCTCGCAAAAATAAGAAAGAGATTTGTTTAAGTAGCTTAAAGCTGAAATAGTGAGGGGACCTTGCTATGACTTGAACAACATACACCTGTTTTGTGGCTGTCTGAAGTATGGTAAAGTAGGATAGAAATTTTACTGTAACCTTTGAGAATGGCTGAAAGATCTTTCTAAAACTTGCCCTAGAGGATAGGGGAAGAGAGTTAGCTTTTTTTTAATTTTATTTTTATTTTAAGGCAAGAGCAAAATGAAGTTTATTGAGGAAGGGCGAGATAGGTTTACAGAGCAAGAGCAAGATAACGGGCTTTCAGAGCAAGTTCGCCACAGACGACAAATGGACCCCTTGCCATAATGAGAGGCCTAGAGTTAGCTCTTCTTAAAGCAACTACTACGGGTCAGATGCTGAGTGAAATTTTTTGCATATATTAATACTGGTCAGGCCATCCCAGAGGTCATGGAACAAAAAGATCAAATTGATGCCTGATTACCCAGTTTATTAAATCTATTTATTTATTTTCATTTTAAACAAGATGTTTATTTAAACAAGATATTTGACTTGAAAAACTATCTAGGATTCTTTTTTTTTAAGAGCAATCTATCACTATTTAAAGACAGATAAAAATGTTACAGTTATACAATTATAATATTGTCCTTGGCTTTACAATGATAAATGAAAAACATCAAAATTCTTCAACTGAGCAGGATAAGGAAGGATTTTTAGGTTTGTTTTTTGGTTGAGATAGTGAAGGCAAAATAACTTACCGGAATATAAAAATAAGAGCTGAATGAGCACACCACTGATGGAAAAGGGGGTATTTTTACAGAACCAATATTTTTTCCCATTCCATCTCCATTTGATGTTGATCAAAACATACCATTGTCCATTTATTTTTTAAAAAAAGCATTATGCTTGTGCACATACATCAGTTATGTACAATAAGGTAATGGGGAAGGGGAAAATGAAAGGATAGAGAAAATTATACTGTAGTAGTCAGGATGTGGTGAAACCAAATTACGGTTTTCTAATTGAGAACGCATTCTTGGTCTGTGGGAACGGAGCTCTGGAATAACTAACAGGTTTCTTTTTTAGTACACACCTCCTGTCTTTTGTTGGAACACATTAATTGTATATTCAGCCTGCATTTCCATCTGTGCAGGTGAGTCTGATTCATTGATTAGCTGCCCATGAAATCTGGACTCTGATCGGCCTCATTGACAAACCCTATCATTCACAATAGGCTTTCATTAGTTACTGAGTGGTGTATGCCTCTTAGACTGTACCACATAAACATCCTTCCCTGCCACTTTCAAATGAGTATCATTGTTCTCAGTCTTGACTCCTTCCTTAGGCTTTTTGTCAGCCACGGAGAGTGCCATAGTCTCCTCAGCTGCCAGTTCACAAAAGGGGTACTAAGTCTGCAATGAACAAACATACAAGCTGTACCCTATTAAATAAATTTAAAACATACAGCAAGAGGAAAGAAATGGTGTTGACTATTCAGGATAGGGTATGGGGAAGTATCACACTGTCTGACTCTTAATGTCCTGTCTTTGCTACATCAGCCTTCCTCACTCTTGGTGTAGTTATGAGGATCATAGATGAGGATAAGCAAGAGCACTCAGCAGACAAAAGGTGGAGCCAACACTTTCTCTTTTGGGGAGGTGCAGAAGCAAGCATTTGAGCACAGCTGTAACTTGCCATAAATTAGCCTACTGAGCAGCTATGGATTTTGTGCTTCTTGAGCAGAGCACAGGTGGGGCCAGAATGGATCTCACCAGTTGATGGCTGATTTAGGGATAACATAGTTGTCAATCTGGAAGTGACATCCTTAACTCATGAAATTTTAAGATTTACTTATTTGGTCCTTCCAGCCCTGTCTATAAGTGGCACTCTCATTTGCCCCATTATAGTTATCTATGTTCAATACAGAAATGTTCCATTCTATCTTTAACATGCCTCACAGGTTAATAACTTAATTTACTATTTATACTTAACACATTATGAATCTCATGTCTCACAAGCTGTTTGCTCCCGTACTTCATTTCTCTCAGTTTCTGTAGCAGAATTGAATAGTCTTAAATAATATAGCAAATACACATTACAGTGCTTAGAACAGTGTAGGCAGTATATATTAGTTTCCCCTCAAGATTTTTTATTTTTTGAGATGAGGTCTTACTCTGTCACCCAGGCTGGAGTGCACTGGCACGATCATAACTCACTGCAGCTTGGAACTCCTGGACTCAAAACGATCCTTTGGCTTTAGCCTCCTGGGTAGCTGGGACTATAGGCATGCACCATCGCACCTGACCCCCATGTTTAAAGTTATTGGGAGAACAAACATAAAAAATTAAATATGTAACTGAAAGATCCCTGGCTGTAAGAAGATCCTACATCTTCATATAGCCTTTATGGCATATTGTATTTTCTAAAAATGGCCACAGCAATATTTCTGGTCCCACATGCTGTTCTAGAACTTTGATACAACTCTCATGAAAAGGTGGAGTCTAATACCCTTCCCTTTGAATATGGGCTGTCATCACTAACTTCTAACAAATAGAATACAGTCATGTGTAAGATTATAATGGATCTGAAAAATTCCTATCACCTAGTAACATCATAGTTATAGCACAACGCATTACTCACGTGTTTGTGGTGCTGCTGGTATAAACAAACCTGTGCTGCCAGTTGTATAAAAGTATAGCACATACAATTATGTACAGTACATAATATTGATAATAAATGATTATTACTAGTTTTTATATTTAGTATAGTTTTTATTAGAGTGTAATTCTCCTTATATAACAAAAAAATTAACTGTATAACAGCCTCAAGCAGGTTCTTCAGGAGGTATTACAGAAGAAAGCATTATTATCATAGGAGATGACAGCTTCATATATGTTATTGCCCCTGAAGACCATCCGGTGGGACAAGATGTAGAGGTGGAAGACAGTGATAATGATGGTCCTAACCTGTGTAGGCCTCGGCTAATGTGTGTGTTTGTGTCTTAGTTTTTAAAAAAAAGTTTTAAATAAATTTAAGCTTACAGAAAAAAGCTTATAGAAGAAGGATATAATGAAAATATTTTTGTACAGCTGTCCGTGGTGTTTCTGTTTTAAGCTAAGTGTTTTACAGGTGTTAAAAAGTTAAGAAAAAAATTAAGTTTATAAAGTAAAAAAGTTACAGGGAAGGTTAATTTATTGAAGAGAGAAAAATATTTTATAAATTTAGTGTAGCCTAGGTGTACTGTGTTTATAAAGTCTACAGTAGTGTGCAGTAATGTCCAAGGCCTTCACATTCACTCACCACTCACTTACCTAAAGCAACTTCAAGTCCTGTACTCTCCATTCAGGGTAAGTACCCTATACAGATGTACCATTTTTTATCTTTTATACTGTATTTTTACTGTACCTTTTCTATGTTTAGATATATTGAGATACACAAATATTAATACTTATCATTGTGTTAGTTGCCTACAGTGTTCAGTATAGTAACATGCTGTACAGGTTTTTAGTCTAGGAGCAATAGACTATATCATATAGCCTAGGTATGTAGTAAGCTATACCACCTAGGTTTGTGTAAGGACACCCTATAATTACACAACAAAATCACGTAACAACACATTTCTCAGAATGTATCCCCATCATTGAGTGATGCATGACTGTATATAACCTTTAAACCTAGTTCATAAAGGACAATATAGACAACTTTTGCCTGGTTCTCTCTCTTTGTGGAAGCTTATCCTTGGAATGTAGGTACCATGCTAGAGGAAGCCAAAAACTAGCTCACATAGACCACGTGGGAAGCTCACATGGAAAGCAACTGAAGTACCAGCCAACAGCTAGCATCAACTTCCAGATGTGTGAAATCAACAAGCCTTCAGAGGATTCCAACTCGTAGCCATCATGTCTTCCAGTTGAAACCCCCAGACATTACAGAGCAGAAACAAGCCATCCTGTGTCCTGTCCAAATTCCTAACCCACAGAATCCATGAACATAGTAAATGTTTGTTTTAACCCACCAAGTTTTGGGATAGTGTGTTATGCAGCCAAAGTAACTGGATCAGCCTCTGTCCTACTTACAGAGATTTGTGTGGTAATGGCCTCTAACAAGGTAATCTAGACTATTCTACAGAAAATATATAATTTCAAGCTACTGCTGGCTTACTGTGTATCATTCAGTGGGTAAATCCTCATTTCTCAAACTTGATGTCTCAACCTCTTTTAAAGAAAAATGTTTTCACAGCCACTTTGGTATTGACTTAAACCATATATGTGTCATTACTTAAGCATGTACAAACATAAGACCAGTTATAAACTCCTTATTAAAGCTTTATACAACTAAAAAATAAAAATAAATTTATAAATTAAATACATCAAGAAATGGTAAAATTCAAATTTACAACCTTAAGCAATGGATGATGTTGCTTTGTTGAAACTACATTGCATTAATGTGAAATTTGTAGTGACCATTAACGAAGCATGTTCTTTTGCATTTCAGCCATGGGGGACAGATGACTGCTTTTCCATAACAACTTCTTATCAGTTGCCTTTCATGAGGAACAAATGCATGATTTACATATTAAATTTGCCTTTTTAACTTTCAGTATATTGCTTGAAATCAGTGTCATCATAAATGGTCATACAGATAATCCAAGATATTGTATATGAATTAAGAATCAAAATCCTTGTAGACAATTGTCAGATCCTGAACCCTAGTTTGAAAATTACTAAAGTAAATGGGTCTGTATTTAATGAGTCATACATTTATCATTCAGGAAGCCCTACAGTGTGGAAGAAGGTGACAGATTTGGAGCAGAGAGATTATACCTAATTGGAATAGGCCAGGTGCAGGATAATGCTAGCATAAAATAGGCAGTGGCAGTGGGGAATGCAGAGACATGCATGTGAGTTACCCTGATGTACTTACTCAAGATGACTTGATTAGTGGTTGGATAATGGAGAGTATGGTAGAGGGAGGAGTCTAGGATGACTGCAAGTTTATTATACTTTTTTTTTTTTTTTTTTTTGAGACAGTCTTGCTCTGTAGTCTGGGCTAGAGTGCAGTGGCATCATCACAGCTCACTGCAACCTCAAACTCATGGGTTCAAGACATCCTCCTGCCTCAGCCTCCCAGAGTGCTAGGATTACAGGCATAAGCCAGTGCATTCGACCGACTGCCAAGTTTCTAATCGGGAAACTAGTCCATTAACAGTGCCTTTCACCCATGAAATCTTAGTAGGAAGATGATGAGTTCAGTTTGGGCTGTGTTGAGATCATGATGCTCGTGACACATGCAATTGAGGGTGTCTGGTAATGAGATCAAGAAGTGACTGGCTCAGGCATAGATCTAACTCTTGACAACCTCAAAGCCATACTTCACATTCATAATAAGTAAAGCAGTTTTCTCAAAAGAACCAACAAGCAATACAGAGTTTTTAAAAAAATGTTTCAAATACAGTACAAAGAACATTTTCTCCCTATTTCAGAGTAAGTTGCTAATATATCTAAGATAAATGCAGAAGAAAGGAAGTGAGACCACTTTCTTTTGCTCATTGTAAGTGTGAGAGCATTGGAAGGACAATAAGTAGGTTTTGTTCACAGAGTAAGATAGTAAGACTTAACATTTCAGAGGTACAGAACTCCAAGTGAGATAAAATCAACAGTATGTTCATAAATAGGATTGGAGTTGGTCACTTGAATTCATTCATTCAATAATTATTAACATACTGGGCACTGGAGAGGGAAAGGTAAGTGAGGCACAGTTCTTATAGGTGAGGAACTTAAAGACTAGGAGGGGAAAGCAAATACGTTGTTCTGAGGGAGTACACAGGAATAGTATCTAAACCATCTTTGTTAAGGTGCAGGATGGAGGGCAGGTAAGGAACAGCTGCTTGGGGAGGTGGCTTAACTGGATTCTCAATTATGAATAGAAATTAACCATTCCAAGATGAGGGGCCATAGAGAGAGGACAGTCAGAGGAACCAGTACACATACAGGCCCTGAGATGACAGAAGGTGCAATGCAATAAGGGACTGCAAGTATTTGAGTACAACAAGGGAGCAAGTAAAGATAAGGTTGTAAAGCAGGATTCCAATTATGAAGGGCCTTATATGTTAAGAAGTTTGAACTTCATCTTACATGGCTGTGGAAAGTCAGTATATTTTAAACAGGTGATATGATTAATATACATTTTAGAAAAATTGTTCCACCTCTGAATATTGAAGGGAGCAAAGTAAGAAACAAATCAATTAGTAGGCTGTTGAAGTAATCTAGGTAAGATGGTGGTGACTTAACATTAGGTAATGATAGTGGAGGTGGATAGAAGTAGATAAATTTGAAATACAAGGATTTGGTTTAAACTGGGGCTTGATGGTTAATTTGAATGTAGAGGTAAGAAGAAATTGAAAATAATTCCGTTTCCAACTTAGTAACTATTAATAGATTAATGATTTGTAAATAATTTTTGAAGCAGTGTTCTGTGCACTGGACTTAGAGAAGTGAACAAGGATAGTGTTTCTGATGGCCTATGCTCTTGTGGAGGGTCACTAGGAGACATTAGACAGTAAGCAAATAAACGCGTTTCAGGTAGTACATGGACCAAGGGCAGTGGGAATTGGGCCTATGCTCTGAAAATTTTAAGGTAAAGTCATGGCTGTGGGAAGGCAGGGGCTGCCAGTCCCTTGTTATTCTTTAGGTGAGAGATCTAGGGCATAGCAGTATGGGAAAAAGTGTACAAAATGACAAAAAATTGAATGAAAATCCTGGTTCTCCTCTTTCACTTCCTCAAATCACTGTAAACCTTCAGCTGCTGTACCTTAATTTGGGCAAGTTTTTTCCTCCCTTATTTAAATGTTCCAAGATAGTTCTGCTAAAGTTTTATTTTAAAAATAAGAGAATCAATATGCCTCGCTGTCTTTTAAGGATGCTTCCAAAAAGTTTGTATCATCAAGAAAACTTGCATTACCTCTCATCCAAGTCAAGGACCATCTTTATAGTGCTCTACTACTTCATTTATTGAAAATAATAATATAGTAGTTGCATATATTTGACACCTTTATGGAATAAATTCTTCCATTCAACAAATGCTTGCTTTATTCAAGGCCCTGTATCTCAGGTTATAGAATTTCATTTAACATCCTAAACTTATCAATTTTGGATATATCTTTTTAAATGGCTCCATTCTGTTGTGTTTTTTGAATGTTTGCTAATTTCCTTGATCTTAATTTTGTAACTTTTAGCCTGTGCAGGAACTTGATCAAACACTCTAGGATCAGAGCCTCTACTTTAATTATTGTACTTGGACTTCAGTGCCTGTATTTTGAGGCTAACTGCTTTATGTTCACTCACTCCTTTCTACTACATTCATTTCATTTCTTGGTAGCTGAGAGGACTACTATGATCTGTTTTTTATGTGGGCAGAATTTTTTAAGGAAACATAACACAAATCTAGGTATTTCTTAAAGTTACTAAATGAATACATTAAAGGTGATCATCACATAAACCTTTCACTTCTATAGGTCATAACCAGGCCTAAGATTTCATTAGACAAAAATTTTAATGTAGTTGGCTATCTGGGAGCATGAGGCACTTTGTTTATACTTTCTTAGGGCTAACTCATAATACTCAAAACACATCTAACCAGAACCATACCCTTACGAGAGAATGATAATGCATTTAAACATCATAAGTAGCCAAATTTCAGCTTTCCCCATTGAAGAAAGTGTTTCAAATACAAATACATGGCCCGATAATGTTTTTCCTAAAGAGATCCGACTTGTACCAAAGTTACCGTTAACAATGCAAATAATTGATTTAAAGTTCAGCAACTATTAATACAAATAATCAAAGACACATTCTGAAAAAGATTCAGGAAATTGAGTTATTTTACCCGTGAAAGACATATTTGCTCTTTATACCTTGTGAGAAACCCTAAGAACAAAAAGTCAAGTTTTTCATTATATATGGTGCTTTTCATTTTAAAAACATTTGGACTTAAAGGTAGGTACCATGGTTGATTTTAGAGAATTCCCACATCTTCAGATTTCTAATTATTGTCCTTAGGGAAAATTATGAAGGACAAAAATGTTTTTTAGAAATTTTTGGCATAAATATATTAATTACTGCCTTTTCATAATGTAGCCAGGACTTTTATTAGAATACTTCATTATTCTATGACCAACTCACTTGATTATAATCAATCATACCTTTCTTAAAATAGTATAGCCCCATGTTTAGGAATGCAAGCTCCAGAATGCTTGGAGATGTAACTCACTTCAGCACTAACTAGCTGTGTAACCTTGAGCAAGTTGTTTAGGCTGTGTCTGAGTTTTTTGTAAGGATGGTGATAGTCCCTATCTCATAAGATAAAATAACACATGTACAGCACTTGATAAAGTGCATGGCACATAAGTACTCAATAAAAGTTACCAATGAAGAGAAACTTCATTTTGCAGCCAATAATAATGTTTTTTTGAATTTCGATTGGTAACAGAAGATGCTTTGCTTATATTTAATCTAAAGTATCTTGATATGCATAAATAAGTCACATTTTAAATATTTTTACACTGATTGAATGGTGTTTAAAGAATCTCTTTGTTCATGCCTACATACATTATACTTTTAATGATATAAACATTAAAAATACCTTCAATCACTACCCAGGCACAGTCTACTGAAGGCGCTTCCAGCCAGCCCCTTATCAGGAGGAAGAACCCAATCTGGAACTAGATTATCAACAGATGTAGTTTTCCATAGGTTATAAGCAGAAAAGTTTTGGCTCTCAGGAGCTTTCCAATAGAGGGAATTGTATTCCTAAGTAAAAAGGAATTCTCTTTTGGGCACTGTTTCAGAGTCACCTGGAATGCTCTTATAAGAACAAAGATTTCTGGCCTCCACCAAAGACTTACAGAATCAGAAAAGGGGTTAAGAGGATGAACAATCCTTAAGAATCTGAATTAACAAACTCCACAAGTGAATTGTATAATATACAGAAACGAGAGAACTGCTGCCTCAAGGGGCTATCTCAATTTGAGTTTAAACCTAGAAATTGCTCACTACCCTAAACACGTAAAAATAATCTTTATGGGAGGAATGTTGTTGGTGGGCAAGTACTAAATATTGAAATTATTCTTTTAAAAGACCTTCTCAAGTCTGCCCCAGTAAGTTATTATACTGGGTAGTCTTAAAATTCAAGTGATTTAGGAAAAAAAGAAATAACAAAACTTTGAAAACCTTCAGTAAAGTTCATTCTTGGTCTTCTCTTCCTAAATTTGTTTTCAGTTCTATTAGATTTAATCACTAAACAAGACCAAAAGAGAACTTTATTTTACATGACTTTATTTTACATTTAGAACCATTTTATGCTTTACTTTAAAAGAAGGAAAAAAAAAAAAAAAGACTCACTCTGTGTTTAATATTATTGAAAGCATTTTAACCAAAATCTTGATTTAGGAAGACTTAAGATATTGTGCATTATTTTAAGTATTTTCATTCTTTCAATAACTATTAAAAATAAATTCACAATTAGGGTTTCAAATGTCCTAATCTTATCTAGTTTGTTCTCATTTAATATTTTATCAATCCCATCATGTGCATACAGAAGTTATGGTCATATAAAATTTTATATCTTTCAAACACATTGCTAATCAGCTGTTAATCTAATTACTATTTCATTAATTCAGAAATAGCATTTAGACATAAAAACCAATGTCTCATTTTGTAAGATAACCTTTGGCTAATTTATACACATCTAATAACAGCGTGTTATATAAGTTTTAATACAATGAGTTTCATTATCATTCAGTTTTAAATATTTTTACTATCAACAGGGCTGAGAATATCATGTGGTTCAGTCTTTTGAAGGAAGTTATACAATAAAAGCATAGTGCCTTTGAACATGAAAACTATCCAAGGCCAGAAGTCCTGTAAAGGAACTGAAAGGTAGAGAGATTCCAGAGAATTTCTCTCCTCATTTTTAATATGTAAAGTAACTAGTTTAAGTCACTTTATTGAAGACTTACTGAAGAAAACAGCATTCCTTATTATGCCATTGAATAAAGCTACTAAAACCATAAGAATTTAGGGATACTGATCCTAGCTACATAATTAATGGGTCATCAAAAGGACCTGTCACTTAGTTATTAAGTAAAAGTTAAGTTAACTTCCTATGCCAAGTAAGGGTCACACTTCACTTCCCCCATTTGTAAAAAGAAAAGGTGGCCTGGCCAGTGCCATTCAGGATTCTCTGCTAACTGTAAAATGTGGACTCATTTTCTTCTGTTTCTTATAGTCCATGTGTATATAAACTTTCAGTTCTTTAAAGCAAAATTTTTATGCACATAACCGTGTCAGTGTATTTCCCTTAGTTTAAAAAAATGTACAACTACATAAATAAAAACTATTGTTTCTTCAATATTACTTGACATTTCTTCTGTAATTTATTTAAAAAAGTAAATGTAACAAGATACTTAAAAAAGGCTAGATACAAAAGTAGTTAAGCTGCTCACGAACATTTAAAATTTTCCAAAATGTATCTTCAATAATCATGATCTTATAAAACATTTTACAGTTATCAGAAAGTGCCCAGGCTGAGTTTACATAACTGAAATACCTTAGTACAAATGTCTAGTTAGAACTGAAGTGCAGTAACCTCCTGACTGCTCATAGGAATACAAAGAAAAGTTGATTGTGATCAAGTATTGTGCATTGGCCCCATCATATGTACAAAAAAAGTGCCCTCACGCAAATGAACAAATTACATGCAAAATATTAGTGATATCATTTAATATCCTAGAGCTCAATGCAGTCTAAATCAACTGCAATAAAAGTGGTTTTTATAGGTAAAAGTGATTTCATCTCTAAGCTCTGAATGTCAAGAACTTTTTACAAGTTCCATATACATGATACACAATTGCAGCCAACCACAAATTAAACACCATAAAAAAAGTTAAAACACAGAACATACTTAATTTTTTATTTTGAAATTCCCTATTCCCTCTATACAAGAACCTTTGCTGAAACACTTTCCAGAAAGGCAGCAGTGAATTTTCAGAACATTTTACATTTTTTTCCCCTCAGCAAAAAGATAAATCACAGTGTAAATTATGTTGTTCTGCTGTCATCTTTGGCTGGGGTTAGACCCAGAAGTTGTTGCCTAGCAAGCCATTATAGCCAAATGTTGCTAGTGCTCCTCAGGCCTTTAAGCTACAAACTCAGCGAGGAATGTTTGCATTTAATCTCTTTAAGGTACCACCAGGGGGGTATGACAGCATTAACTTCCATAAACTTTTATAGACAAATGGAAAAAATCTACAAAATTAGCTATTAATATTACACAGCAATACACACTTTTTATACTCTACACAAAACCAAAATTCTTGGTCTTAATGGCGAGTAGCAATTTCTGTTTGAGAATCTGTTTAGAGGAATAGAGTGGGACGTAAAGTCGAGAAATGCAAGTATTTGCGGTAGGAAGATGTTGGTCATCTGGTGGTCTTATTGTGATTGAGGGCATAGGCTGAAATCCTTCTTCACTGGCTGGTAATGATGGGCTTGATGTCCAAAAGTAAACCTAAACAGGAATATAATAATTACAATTTTGGCTTTTAACAGATTAATATTCAACTTTTAATTCTGGCAATATATACACAGAGCCCCATTCTGATGTTAAAACTTATGGGAGGTGGGGAGGGTATTATTTTGAACTGGGTTTTAAATTCATTTTCTTGTACTAAAAAGGAAAGGGATCATTCATTCCTCAATAAAGTGTTTCGTTTTTTTTGTTTTGTTTTGTTTTGTTTTTTTTACAAAAGGGAGTATTTTTAGAGTTAAAAGAGGGAAAAAGTGTCACAAGGTAAAAAAGTGACTTTCTGTCTCAGGGCCTCAGTTTTCTCATCTGTAACATGAAGCTACTGAACTAAATGGTTTCTAAGGGCCTTTCCTGCAGCTAAATTCCATGAGTATCCATTAGCGGGAAAAGAGGCACAAAGCCTCCAAACAAAACATAGGGTCCTAGGTTAAAAACTCACATAGGTTATCTAAAAAAGTATTTTGCATTTTATCTACTAGCAAAAATAATGCAGTATTATCATTGCTACCTTGTGATACAGAATAATTTTATAGTAACTAAGTGCTGGGGAACATCTGTACATCAAAATCCATGCAATAAACCATATTACCATTGAGTTTTACTATACATCTATAATAAGGTTTTGTGCAAAACAGTGTTAAGTAAATGATGCTCAATAAATGTTAACTTCTGCTTTACTTTTTAACCTAGATGTAATAACCAAGAATATGCTTCCCTGAAATACTTATTTCTCTGAACATGTAACGTTAATTCCTCATCAAATCATACGTATGTACCATTCTTCAGTCAGAGTAAGACAGTGTCTCTCTCTTATGGAAAAGCTTTTTAAATCTAATGCATTTACAGTGTGCAACTAAACAGTGAAGTACATCCAATTTCCCAGAGTGCCTAGGAAACCTAAACAAACTAATTTGTTATTTCCTAAAGCAGAGATGTATGAGAAACCTGATCTAAAATTCTATAGAAAGGGATAGGAAAAAATAAAAAACTCTCCTAAGTATCAGGATATACAAAATCTGAAAAGAAATATAAAAGTATTGGAAGGTACTCTAGAGATGAAGCTGGTCCAATCCACTCATTCTATAGATAAGAAACAAGCTTAAATGTAAAGTGTTTCTTCGAGGATGAAACGTGGTTAACCAGGGTAGATGAACTACATCACTGGACCTCCAAGAAGCTGGAATAAGAGAAATTACTAGAGGACTTCTCAGAACTTTTACTAGTGAACTATGACTCTTCAAGAGTAAATTAAACTGTGTAGTCTTACCCAATAACCCCAGAAATCTTATAATTTGCAGGACTAATAATTCATGGGAAAACTGTTTGGGAAATGCTATTCTTACATCCTTCAGCTGCTCCTCCCCTCAGACATATCAGAATAAAACCAACAATATGTGAAGGATGACCTCCCAAAAGAGAAAGGTAAGGGGAATGGGGGAGACACCTTGATATAATACTAAAGCCCTAAGAATAGATTTTCAAGACTTTAAGGAGTGAAGCTCACAAAATAAAGCTGTTGATAGGAAATTTTGAGGTCCTTAAGAAGTAGATTTACTTTTTACTAAGATTTGAGTAGTTAGCAAATTTTTCTTTTAGTAGAAGGCAGAAACTACAGTGAGATTTAACTTGGCTGACTGAACTGAGGATATGGTTTAAAAACAGAAAATTAAAACTAGAGAATAGATTAAAATAGTTCTAAAACTTAGACCTCAGATAGCGAATCATTTCTACTTCTGAATTTGGTGGGTATTACAGAATTAATATGGGCCTTGTTTTAGGGCAACAAGGTGCCCTGAATCCAAAGACTGACTACAGGTGGGTGGCAGAACCCAAACAAGCTATTTGAGTGATCCTGAAACCAACAGGGACAGATAATGGTATTGGTACTGGTAGGCAGTTTAGAAAGCAAGAGTGGGAAAGTCAAATGTTGACCAATTATATCAAAACTACCTGGGGAACAATGTAGGTCAAAATATGGCTAAAAGCCAAGAACAGAATCGGGTGGCAGCTAGGACTGCTGAACAACCTGTCTCACCACAGTAGAGAAATATCAGAAGGCTCTTAGAGCCATGTAAAGATTCAGGAGTACTAAAAGCAAGAATTCCCCTTCTTCCCTTCTCCACCCCCAAAATAAGCTCCTGCTTAAATGATGGTAAATGGGAATCTGCAAGTTTTGTTCTTTTCCTGTACAAGTAACCATTTCCCATCATTTGAATAAAATGGATATATCTAGAAATTGAGTTGTTTTTAAACATTCCATGAGTGGTCTGGTTTAAATTACTAAGAACCAAGGCAGTTAGGCAGGGGAAATGTCCAAGAGAACCATGAGGAATGAGTATAGAAAGGATTTCTAGGGTTTTCTGGATAAGGAATGTCCTTCAAATTTCTACAAGAAAGCCTGGAGCAGACTGCCTTTTAAGATTAATGGGCAGGCTGATTTGGTTATAGGTATATATACTTGAGAGTGAACAAAGGTTCACTGACTTAGTAGACTTTCCAAGACCAGAGCTTCTATTATCTAATTTATAATTCTAAGTTGGTTGGAGCTCTGTGCTAATAATAAGTAGAATATAATATCCACGTATCACAATTAAACTACTCTCTTCCTGGTAAACCGATCATCAAGAGACTTTTCAGAAATTTTGCCAAGGCTTGCCACTAGTCAAAAGGATTAAAGATGCACACAGGGAGCAGCACACGTAAGCACTATAATGGGGAAAGAAAAAAAACCAATATTCCAACAATAAGCTGGTATCATCTTATGGGACTAAGGACAAAATATTAATAGTTAAATGCGCTTCACTTTCCTTGGAGCTTTAGTAATTCTATTATAGCGTACAAAAATAAAAACTGCCTTTTACTTCTGAATATTTATTTCTGAAGTTAAAATGACTAACACTACAAACTTAAAAGGCACAGTATTTTAAAATTTTATATTTCCTTCTACAAGTTTAACTTACAAGATCTTGTCTTTCTGTCATGCTCATCTTCTCTACTATTGACCAGAACCAACGCTTGAACTGCAAGAGCTTCTCGGCATTTTCTCCTAAGAAAGAATGTAAACTCAATAGACAGTACTGTATCAGTTGTTATATCTTTAGAATATTGCTAATTAAAATGTTATTTAAGATTGGGGGATTCTAATTCTTAATACAGGAAATAAAGACCATTTGAAAAATGTAAAACCTCTATAGTTCATCCTGACTCAAGATGACCAAAATAAGAAAAATGAACCACTAGCCTCAGAATTGATAATCACAATGACTTTAATCCAATCTGTAAACCATAATTCATCTCATGACCTCAAGCCAGTATTTCTCAAACTTTAATGAGTTGATAAATTACATGGGGATCTTTAATGCAGATTCTCATTAATTCACTGTGTCTTTGGGGCTGGAGGAAGAGAACACCAGAGATGTTATTTCTAAAAAGCTTCCAGATGATGCCTATGCTGCTGATCTGAGGATCATACTTGAAGTGGCAAAGTCTTAGGCAGTTTCTTTTGATATTTTGTTTTCCTTCCTATATTTTTGGTTTATAGATGAGACAAATTCTCATCTCATTTTTGAAAACTAAATTAAAAAGTAGCACAATAACTATTATGCAGCAACTTAAATATTGCCAGGACAAAGAAAAAGCAACATTTATCCAAATTTAACTTACTATAATTTGGCTGCAGCTTCTTGCAAAATAGGAAAAATAAAGGGGAAAAAACTGGTACCTTTATGTACATAATAATCTTGCACTATAGGTATAATCTTTTTACAGTGAACTTCTTGGAGCTTCCAATGTTTTACTATATAATAAAGGTTATTCTAAGAGGATTATCACTACCACTCTTTATTCTTCCTAGATTCTCCATGTGTTTGTGTGCTATTATGTTTTCGTAAGTGTGATCTGGGTCCAGCTCTAAAAAGCAAACATCATGTAATCAAAGTCATTAGGGAGTTTAAATGGCATGAATCAGAAAGGAGGGCCTGTAGAGCAGGTCACATGGATTTTTTTTCTTAATCAGTATATACAAATCCTTTACACAATTTTGCTTACCACAAAAATTTTTTATTTGTATTCATACTAAACCATTTATTTTTTAAAATATAGATATAAAATATAGAAAAATTAAGCAGTAAAAGAATAACCTAATGCTAAACCATCAAAATATTTAGTTCAACCATATCTTTAAAAATAATGTAAAAGTTTTAATGCCAACATTTTCCAAGCCCTGTAAATCAATCTAAGAACCAGAAACTCAGAAAATGCTGACTGACCAAACTATCTATATAGTTTATTCAAGTAAACATTTTTTAAAATGTCCTACCTGATTCGTCATTGAAAGAGGTAAAACTGATCAGCATTTGCACGTTAACTTCACCACAGCCATTTACCAAAAGCCTAAAATCTTCTGCTGTTAAATCTTCTAATGAATTTTTTGGAAGCACATCTAGTAGACCTTTCCTCATTGCCTAGAGAATTTCAAAAATTATCTTTTTATTGCAATCAGTACTTCATTTTCCATGTAGCATTTATTTATATTGTTAAATCCCAATATGTTAAGTTTAACAGTCTTCTTTAAGAATGTTAGTTCCCATTTTAAACCAGAAAGCAAAAAAGTTTCTGTATTTTGAATTTCTTATTAACAGATTCAAAAGAAAGAAAGGCAGAGGGTGGGAGAAAAAAGCATACTGAATAGGCTACAGGTTCAAAAGTGAAGTACTCTTATATATTAGTAGCTAGCTGAAATTTTTAAAATTATGTTAAAAACAAACAGGCTAGCCATTAAATAATTAAAAATAGTTTCAATTTGTCTAAAGTCCTATCCTGTCAGCATGCTAGGAAAAGTATGATAATGACAACAACAAATCTCCCAGACACAAACCCCAAATCTAGAAGGTTACTGAGAAATTACCGCACGCCAGGAAATGTTCTAAGTACCTTACTTAATTCATTTAAACTTATCCTCATTTTGTTGAAGAGGGAACCAAAGCATAAAGAACTGCAGTAATTTGCTAACATCATATAGCTAGAGGGTAGATTTGACCTCTGACAGTATAACTCCAGAGCCTGCACAATTATTGCAGCAGAGGGATCAGAAACACATGAAACCATCAGGCCTAAATCTACGTAAACATTTTACCCCAGATGAGAAAAAAGTTAACATAGCAGGTCTGACATTACTCTTTAGAAGGACTTGATTGCAGGGCTGGCCCTTGGCTAGTGTCTGAGAACTTGGTTTTTGGAATGTTCCCTATATTATTAACTGATAAGACTGTTTTCAATGCCTGGGGCAATGAACCCTGCTGTACAGGATTGCCTAGACTATTTGTACAAATACAAATACAAATGGGATTCAAGACAAGCAGGCACTTTCCTCTGGGAGTCTGGAATTTCAGTAATCATGGCTGGTTGTGCAGACAGAAAAGTAGAAAGTGCCTACACAACTAGTCTCCAATAAAAACTCTGAGCTCTAATTCTTAAGTGGGCTTCCCCAAGCACAAACAGTGCACACCGTGTTGCTGCACTTCTTTTTTCTATGGAGACAGTCTGACTCTATGACTCTAGGTAGAGTACAGTGGTGTCACTGTAGCTCACTGCAACCTCAAATTCCTGGCTGGGCTCAAGTGATCCTCTTGCCTCAGCCTCCCAAGTAGCTGGGAGTACAGGTGCACTCCACCCTGGCTAACTTTTTCTATTTTTGGTAGAGACAGAGTCTCGCTCTTACTCAGGCTGGTCTTGAACTCCTGACTTCAAGTGATCTTCTCAACTCAGCCTCGCAGAGTGCTAGGATTACAGGCATGAGCCACAGCACCTGGCTGTATTGCTGCCTTTCACTGGTGGAGAGATAACCTTAGAAGCCTATACGTGGATTCCTCCGGACTCTGCCTAATGTATCTTTTGCCCTGGCTGATCTTGCTGTGGGTCCTATTACTATAATCATTAACTGTAAGTACAACTGCCTCTGAGTCATGTGAGTCCCTCTAGCAGCCGAAGTATGGCTAGTGGTAGGAACCTAAAACTATAGTCGTTTTGGTCCCACACAAGCACCCTTTACAAAGTTTATCGAAGCTACTTTCTGACGATTACATGGTTTTACCAAGTAGTTTTAACCAAAAGTAAATGAGTACTTGATTTGGATTCTGAAATTTAAGGTGCAGTTTACAAGGTAAATAAATTCATTTTAGTTTGAAAAATTTGGCCTTTTATAAACAAGGTGAATACACTGAAATAGTTTACTACATATGAAGACACAAACAGCCTCATCAGATCACATAACACTTTCTAGAAAACACTTACATGTAATGGCTGTTCTGCAACTACTAACATTCTGTGTTCTGCATATTTTCGCACATACTCATACACATTCTGGGGAGTGACTGGTATATTTACACCATTAGGAATAAGTTCAACCTGTGAGAGATTTAGCAATGTTATTTAAAGGCAATTTTGTCAAAGCATTAATAAGTTAACAGTTCATAAAACTATTTCCTAAAATTTTAAAATATAAAGACAATTCTTTATATGACAAATATCCAAGAAATGCAAATATTTTAGACCAAACAAAAAGCCCTTCTGCATCTCAGTCTGTCTCACACTCTTGATCCATCTGTTTACCTCCTGTGTCCACTTCACCTTTTGTGTGCGTGTGCACGCCATGCACATCTGCATATCTCTCTCCCCACTCCCCCAAATAAACTGTTTCTATGTAAGACAAGCACAACAGATTAACCAAATTCTCTTCCAGAATCAGGGAACTGCGTATTTGCTTTACCTGTCCTCCACCCTCTTCTTTACACAAGTCAATTGCAAATGCCAAATCCATTGCTGAGAAAACAGCATCAGCATCAGAACTCTGAGAAGCCAGGATTAGTTGCCGCAAACTCTCATACATTACAGGGTCAAAAAAAGCAAAATCATGCCAGTTGACCTAAGAAAGTAATCATATGAAACTCAATATGAAAGAAACAACATCTGCACTCAATTCATTAGTAAATTAAAACCTGATAAAGAATTTTATCTAATTTGGATATACCAATAAAGAATAATTTCCCATTGAATATATATAACTGCTTTAAAGAGGTAATAAATCTTTGGCTCTGACAATATATTCAACTTTTCAAAGTACAAAAAGTGTTATATTTTGAAAAAATTTAAAGCCAATAACATAATAGTTTTAAGTTCCAAAAATAATTTGCAAAAACCAGCATTATTTATTTGAACACTGATCATGTGAAGAAGCCGGCTCAGAAATAAATATACATCCTATTTACCCTTCACAATAATTAGAAATACAGATTTTTAAATCTAGATGATAAATATGATGCTCAAAGAAATTCACTAACTTGCCCAAGGTCACAATATTGGGTTAAACTCGGGGTCTATTTGATTCATAAGCTGTTCAATTAAACCTTGTTAAAGATTCAATATATCCTTTCCGAGGGCGGCTGCAGGGACTACGGACACCCCCCAGGAGCGGGAGCTGTCCTATCCTATCCCCTCCTCTTACACTTCACATTGCAACCAATAAACGCCATTTCTACCATAAAAAAAAAAATTCAATATATCAACATTTTTATGTTGCTGAGTTTTGAGTCTAGTTTTTTACTGCATAAGAACATTTTAGATGGAACACTTTAAGAATTCAATAGGGTCAGAGTTGAGAAAAATATGTATCATAATATGATACGTATTATTAATAGAAAATAATATTCATCAGTGGGTTTGATTAAAGAGAATTATTAGAGTACAGCATTATTAAATAATGATGTGTGATGTGCATCTCTGGAAAAGAGTATAAAGTAAATCCTCATTTAATGCCGTGGGGAGGTTCTTGAAAGCTGGGGCTTTAAGTAAAACAACATAGAGCAGGTCCTTGAAGAATGCCATTTCACTACAATGTTGATGAGGAAAATAAAACTGGTTTTGTTTTACATTGTTTTGCTTAAAGCTGCAGTTTTCAAGAACCTTCTGAAGACGATAAATGAGGGCTTACTTTATGATATTTCATTATTTGGTATCAAGTACTTTCTTTAAAATTTCTATCACCCACAGATAAATACTGAGCATACTGTGTTATATTTCTTACATTTTTTTTTTGCTGCCTCCATGTAACTTTCACATATATTTTTCAAGTTGGAATGTTCTTTTCAATATAATACTACTTTTACCTTCTCTACCACCTGGTAAAACTAATAGTGGATAAATCTTATTGAGCATTTACTATTTGCCAGGCAAATATACCACAGACTATAAACTATACTATGCTGTTTTCTTTATCACTTTATAAATGGGGAAATATGCCAGAAATGTTAGGAGATTTGTTTGCAATAAGAGACAGGCCTGTCAGACCCCTAAACCCACCTGTGTTACCCACTCTGCCATGCCCTCTTCCCATATATGGAGATTTTCCCATGTCATTATTGTTTTTATTTTTATTAATTTTATTTTAATAGACAGTAATTGTATCATAAAATGTTTGAAAATTATTTATAATGGCTGTAATGCTTTAAAATTTAATAGTAAGCAAATGCCATAACACTGTGTTAGCATTTGATTATTTTGTAATAAAAAAATTTTTTACAACTGTAAAAGCAGTTAGGTTCATCAAAATCACTTACTTTTCTACCAAGCAACACTTTAATTACATGTCTATTCAATGTAATAGGACATAGTTCATTCTGTAACAGACATAGTCCAAGAATCCTAATAATAAAAAAACAGGGAAATAAGATTTAAATTCAAAAATAATTCTAGAATACGTATAACCCCCAAACATATACATAAATATCCATATAACATTGAAAAATTCTCTACAGCCTCATTTCTATCTAGTATGAAATAAAGCATATATATATTTTTATAATAAATTTTAGAAAATTACAAACTGAAATTTTTTAAAAATTCAAATGTAAGATTAGAGTTATTTTACCTGCCAATATTTCTGAAACAATTCAACCTTGCTTCTGTGTTTTTGCCAGGCCTTGGAGTATAAAATCCTCTTTTCCCAGGTTGGTAAAACAAAGGAGCATTGTCATCACCATCATCTGTATCATCTAAATCCATATCTACTACACTTCGACTAGAGCCATGACGCTTTCGGTTTTCCTAATATTAGAGAATATCCAAGATTAAGCCCCCAAGATTCACTTAAAAAAAAAAACAAAACAAACATATGAACTGGTTCTCTGAAATCATTCAAAATTAAGTCAGGTAGGCAAAGCAACATTCTTATTTAAATGTTTATGTATAACAATACTAATGGCATATAAACTTTTAATTTACCCTGTCACAACTGTGATACACAAAGCTTGTGCATGTTACGTTATTAAAATTAAATTCCTCAATGAAATTCAGGTTAGCTTCTTTTACTTTAATGCCTGAAAGATATTTTCACTGGATAAAGAATTTGGATTGACAAAAATTCTTTCAGCACTTTGATGAGTTTCCCTTCTCTTCTGGCCTCCACAGTTTCCAATAAGAAATTTACTATCTTTCAAATAATTGTTTCCCTATAAGTAAGGCACCATTCTTTGGCTGCTTTCAAGAATATTTCTTTATCTTTGTTTTACCAAAGTTTGATTATAGTATGTATGGATATTGTTTCTTTCAGTTTATTCTGTTTGGAGTTCACTGACCTTGAATCTATAAATCTGTGTCTTTTACCAAATTTTAGGAAGTTTTCAGTCATTATTTCTTAAAATACTTTTTCTACAATAATTTCTTCTCTTCCTCCAAGTACTCCAATGACATGAATCTTAAATCTTTTGATACTGTCCCATGGGTAAATGAAACTGTTCTTTTGTTTGTTTTAAATCTTTTCTCCCTCAGAAGGGATAACTTCCACCTATCTTCCCAATAGCAGAACAAAATGCTATTTTGTTCTGCTATTGACCCATCCAGTGAATTTTTTTCTTTCAGATGTTGTACTAAAAACCTCCCTTGGTTCTCTATTGAAGTTTCTATTTCTCTGCTGAGAACCTCTATCTTTTCATTCATTAGTGTTCACCTTTATCTCACAGAACATGAGATAAAGTCTTTGATAATTTCAACATGTAAGTCATCTCACAGTTACCAATCTATTGGTTCTTTTTCTGGTTCTTTAAATACTGAGTAATTTTAGAATGTATCCTAGACATCTTGAATATTAAGTTGTGAAACTCTAGGTCTTATTAAATTGATACAGAGATGCTGATTGGGAAGGGGAGCCCTTAAGTAGGCTTATCAGCCTGGTTAGGTTCAATCTGGAAGTCTCACCTACTGTGTACAGTGGTTTCAATGCCAATTAAGTTTTCAAAGCCTTTATTATGCTGTTTGGGCTGCCCTGCATATGCAACACTTGGGATAGTCTGACACTTGGGCAGTGGCTTGGACTGTAGTTCAGTTCCCAAAGTCTTTATTATCTTTCAGCTAAGATAGAATAACAAGGATTGGCTTTACCCTCCTTGCCTGAAAAGATGCTATACTAGTCATTTTTTAAGTCTTGACTTCCCTCTCCAATCTGTGTGCTACTGTTTACTTTTCAGAATTTTTGGTTATTCCCTTGTTGCACTGTGTCCAGAGTTTTTACTTGTAATCAGTGTAAGATACAAGAGTATAACTGGGCTTGCTCCATTTGGCTGGCACTGCAAGTTCTCAGGTAGCTTAAGAATGAAATGCATGCAATGAAATACATCATGCACTAAAAAGCCTCCCTTATTACTATACCACGATATGTCATGTTTTTTCTGCATCGTTGGCACCAGCTATTTTATGAGGAATGAGTCCTATGATTCTCTGCTTCTCTCCTTCTCTGCTATTCAATTCATTACATCTCCAAATTAAAGGTTAATTCAGGCTATGCTGAAATGGAAGCAGCCAGTGAGTGGGGTTACACTAAGCTCTAACCTAACCAATCTCACTACTTGATTCTGTACATGACACCTATATATCTATCTTTGCTTCTCTCTTTACTATAATCATGTATTTTACATATGGAGACATAGTTTCTTCATAAATCCTGATTTCCTCTCCTTTATTTGAATTTCTTTATAATTTAAATTTTAAGTGCTTATTATTAGCACACATACAAAATGCTTCTTACCTGTACCTTTTCTGAGGAGTCTAATAATCCAAGATCTAGGATACTATCAGCCCCATTTTCCCTAAAAACAAACAAAAAGCCTTTTACATTCCAGATAACTGGAACTTCAAGTTTAGTGTAAAGAACATATTGATTTAAATTTATAAGGATTTATAAATACATTTAAGTTTTGAAATTAATACATATCTGGTGCACTTACTCATCATAATGTAGTTCTAGGAGCAGAAAAGTCAATAATACACATCTTTAAAAAACCATGAGATGATACATATAGGATTCAAGATAATGGAATAAAGGCTACCTGATTTAAGATAAAATAAGTGCAGTATTCACAGGGGTGCAGGAACTTAAGCTCACAGAGAGCACTGTAGAACAGGAAAATGCTCAGAAAGCAATCACAATAGAAATCAAATCCCTTACTGAATTTACTGATTCTAGAATACTAGAATACAGAGGAAAAATTTTGTAAAAAATCAGTAGTCCATTCACTAGCACAATCTTTTTAAGGCTCCTTATAATATTTGTATGACAAGCCTTTTTAAGATTTTTTTATATTCATTGAGTAAACATACATATACTCAATTTCCGTATTATTTTTTCTTCATCAGTCTCCTTTGTATGGAGACTACAGTGTAATGAATATTTTGTAAATAAAGATACATTTAGCTACAATTTCCCATTTTCCCTATGTAATGGTGACTTTTGGGACACCCTGTATATTACAGAATAGAAAGCAAATCTTGCATGAATTTTTAAGATAAATCAGGAAGCCTAAAAGAAATTCCATGCTTATGGCAAGAAGAATTCAGTTCTATATCCTAAGAGTCTTTGAAATTCTATGGCCCCTACCATAAGGATATTCTGATGGAGAATCAGGATGTACTTTTTTCAAGTAATTTCTAAATATCAGGTACATAAAAGACTTTTAGAACCTAAGTGACTACTAAAATGCTACCTTCCTAATAATACATGAGGAACTCCACTGTTGCTCACTCATGGATTTTAAGCTATCATTTAAAAAAAACATTGAAAGTCTTGTCTGGGAGGCCAAGGCAAGAGGATTGCTTGAGGTCACAAGTTTTAGACCAGCCTAAGCAACAGTGAGACCCCGTTTCTACTAAAAAATAGAATAAATTAGCCAGGCACATGCCTGTAGTCCCAGCTACTTGGGAGGATGAAGCAGGAGAATTGCTTGAGCCTAGGAGTTTGAGGTTGCAGTGAGCTACAATGACACCACTGCACTCTAGCAGGGGCAACAAAGCGAGACTCTGTCTCAAAATAATAATAATAATAAAAAAATAAAAAATAAAGTCTTGTGCTTTATGGTATAAATTTTAAGATATGATGGCACCCACATACTGAAAATAAAGTAACTGTTGTTTCAACTGAAATGCCTTCCCAATTGTACACATTACCGTCCGTGTGCAATAATGAGTTCCATGGCTTCATCGACTCTTGCTCTCAGAGAATCTTCACTTGCTAGAAGGAGAAGCAGCTGAGCTGGGGATAATTCCAACAGCATGCCAGTGATTTTACTTGCAAATGCCTGTAAAAGATGAACAAATGTTACTTGCCTACTCTCTGAAACCTCTTATCTAAATCTACAATCTTTTATTCAGAAAGAAAAGAAAAAATATAAGAAACTTAGATAACAAATACAAAAATTTCTGAACCAGTAAGGTCTTTCATGACACTAGAAGCTCAATTATAGAGAACACTGACAGGAAATGAGTAGTCCATTTACTAGCACAATCTTTTCAAGGCTACTTATGATATTTGTATGACAAGCCTTTTTAAGGTTTTTTATATCCATGAGTAAACATACACATACTCAATTTCCACATTATTTTTTCTTCATCAGAGAGCCAGAAATATCTCTTTCATTTAGGTACTAAAAAATAAAGAGAGGGAGGGAAACACTAAGGGAGGTAAAGGAGAGAAAGATGCCTGTATTTAAGGCTGAGGATTTACTGAAAGACATAATTGGTTTTCTCCGTTTTATTATTCTTTTGATATGAAATATGTACATGTAGTTATACATTAAGACAAAAACACAGCTAGTTTGTTTCAAACCTGATAGAACATTCAAAATAAAAATTTTCCTGCAATATTAATCAGTAGTAAACTATTTGCAATGTGTTCTAGCTATAGCTTGGTAACAGATAAAGTCTGCTTCAAAACTAATAACTTATGCAAATAAGGATACAAATAAATATAACTCACAACACATTTAGCACCCAAGGAACTTGCTGGGTGGAATAGGGACAATGTCCCAATCTAGGGTAGGTAGGGGGAAAAAAATTCAAGCTATACACAGTTACCCTCCAGCCAACACTGCTTCTTTCCCTCCTAAGCTTCTTTCTTACTGCCCATGTAAAAACAGTCCTTAACCTTGTGCCTTGCCAGTAGCTGACAAATTTTTAAAACTACCAACTTTAATTCAAAAGCAAAAACATGCCACAGCCAGTTAATTGGTAGCTAAGTGCACGGTACATACTGGTTGCATTGCTTGTACACGGGGATAAAGCCTCTCTCCAAGTGCCTGCCGATGTGCTGGCAGAGGATCAGGATCGTCGCTAGGATTTCCTTCAGAAGCTGGTCTGAAGGGCCTAGTGTCAATGGAAAGCTGTCTTCTAAAGTCTCTGTAAGAGGAAGAAAGTCATGATTTCATTTCTTTGACTACATACAAAGTAAAAATATCAGGACAACTAGTAACAAAGTTAGAAAACCAGAGCATTAGGTTGTTCGGTTATACCAAAACATAAACAACATTATCTAGATTTTGTTACTTGAAAATTTATATAATTTGTAATGTATAGTCTCTAAAAAATAATTTGATTCTAGGGGAGTAGGACCTTAAAATACCAGAAATCAAGAGTCCAGAAATTTTATTCAAAAGTAAAATGGAACCCCTCCTAATGAGGAAAATTTAAAGATTTAAATAGCACAATTTGCCACAATTAAGATTGTAAGACGAACTTAAGAAGGAATGATATAAAGGTTAAAAGGTTTCAAATAATTAGGAACTTTTTTTTTTGAAACAGAGTCTCACTCTGTTGCCCAGGGTAGAGTGCCGTGGTGTCAGCCTAGATCACAGCAACCTCAGACTGGGCTCAAGAGATCCTACTGCCTCAGCCTCCTGGGTAGCTGGGACTACAGGCATATATCACCACGCCTGGCTAATTTTTTTTTCTATTTTTAGCTGTCCAGCTAATTTCTTTCTATTTTTTAGTAGAAATATGATCTCGCTTTTGCTGAAGCTGGTCTCAAACTCCTGACCTCAAGCGATCCTCCTGCCTCAGCCTCCCAAAGTGCTAGGATTACAGGAGTGAGCCACCATACCTGGCCACAACTAGGAACTTGGGTGGGATAAACAGAAGGGTAATATAATTTCAATTGCTTCTGGGTTTTTACAGCAGAACTTTTTATTAGTTAACAGACTATTCTTTGTTTCTATACATATAATCAAATATTAAAACTGTCATTTACTTAAAAAAATAGTTTGTAATTAAGACTCCTTCATTCACAGGCCTACCTCCAATTCATCCCCAAAAATAGTATTCAATAAAAGATACAGACCAGGCATGGTGGCTAATGCCTATAGTTTGGGAGGCCACGGCAGAAGAACTGTTTGAGGCCAGGAGTTCAAAACCAGCCTGGGCAACATAGTGAGACCCTGTCTCTACAAAAATTAATTAATTAAAAATAAATAAAGGACACAAAATTATCTTACCTATCCCGGTCTCTCCGAGAACCTGCTCGCAAGCCACTACTCCTCCTCATTTCCCTTTCTCTCTCCCTTTCCCGATCTCTCTCTCCTCTGTTCCTTAATCTCTGCATTAAACCTAGAAGAAAATATGAAATATACTTTGTTTAGATGAATGCAAATGCAACTACCTTAAATTTCTGTCTATGCAAAGAAATGAGACAAACATAATAAGATAAGACCGCTGAAGATCATCTGTCCTTAGCATCAGTGTTAATGTCCCTCTCTCTCTCCCTGTGGTTTTGAGAGTTATCGCTAATTATATAGAACGTACTTGGCATGTAACAGATGTTCACTCGATATTTGTTAAATGAATTTTTCCCCTTGTCATGTCAAAGCTCTGAAATAATACATAGCAACCAGGGCTATTATAGTTTCACTGTAAATAACACTGAGATTTCTTACATGATTAGAGTCACTTAATTAACTTCTCTATTTTTAGTTTTTTGCATGAAAGCCTTATAGGCCACCAGAACAGTACCTATTATTATTTTTAAATTCCTAGTCCTAGCCAGAGTATCATTTCCTAAAAGTGGGCAGAAAAGATATTTCTGAAATGTTACGGCTTCCCAGGTTTTGTATTCGCACTTGCTAATTTATTTTTATTATAAGACTATATCAAATGGTGAAACTGATTAAAAGTTGGAGCACTCTCCCCATTTTTCACCCTCAATCCTTTCTACAGTTCATTCAGCCTCCATGGTAGTGGTTTATGTTAATAAAACCCCAGTGAGATACAGACATAGGTACAGCCTAGGTAAAACACAGGATTTTCTTAGTATGTAATCTCTATAAACTTTCTGTCAGTTACTATATCCATCTACCTACAAGTCTGACAATCTTGTGCCCCTATTTGATGTGAATTACCAATTATCTCCTAAGGCTTTTGTTTGTAATTTTCACAGATTTTTAAATTTGCTAACTGTAATCTTGAAAATTAGCCAAAAATCAAAGAGCCAGGGGAAAAGAAAAAAAAAAGGAAATTAGCCAAGAATCCTAATCCCAAAATGTTGGTCCTCAGTGAGGTAATGAGTTTGCACCAGAATGTTAAATCTTTAAAAAAAAGGGGGGGGGGCGCGAGGGTGCTAAATTAAGTCGATTTACATTTTGTTACAAGCTACCTACCTCACTGGGTACTAATAGAGAATTTGCAAATCATACTTTGAATAGCACTGCTTTAGTGAATAGCATTTTCTTCTGAAATACCTTTATGAATTAAGTGTCAGGGTGGAGGAAATGTTGCAATTTGCTCGCTGAATTCCTACATCACCACATATCTTACAACTTCTCACCACATGAGAAAGTAGTACAATCACAAATACTTACCAAATTAATGTTGGGAAAACAGCAGATTGTTAAATTATCAATGAGAGTAGCTTAAATTTAAGATTAAATCATTTATAATAAAATTATTTAGAAATATAAATATACATTTTTACATAGACACACATAACCATGAATTATCACTGTTGTTTTGATGCACAATGAAAGAATTTTATGATGTTTGTTATCTGTGGAGTACTTACTGCAGAGTACACACTTACTTGTGTGGGTGCCTTTGTTGGCATTTTGGATACAATCTAGATTTGGCAATTTTTCATTTGACAAAAATGCTTGTGCGATGGCTGTATAAAAACTGCGTGCTACACCACTGCCCTCTCCTGGCTCATCCTTAAATGTGACCTTTACTCTGTGTACAGCCATTGGTGTGGTAGCACATCTTCGGCCAAAGTGATTGTTAAGCTGCCTCATAGTCTGCTGAATGAGAAGATCTCGATCCCGATCAACCTATTAAAACACACCAAAAAGCAGTAACTTTCAAATTCAATGTTGAAAACCACCTCAGTCTACGTAAGATCTGAAATTCTAATTTTAGCTTTTCTATGACAGTTTTAAAAACTACAAAATAATTTGGGTTCTCAGAAGCTTATACATTCCGAATATACACTGTAAAACACAAGAAGTCTTGCCATTAAATTAGGACAGTGGAATTTAATTCAATTCTAACATTTTCTTTCAAAGGTCTACTGGAAAACAATAATTTGTTCAATTTTGGAATGTACCAAAATAAATTTCAAATGATCAAAGATATAAAAAAAATTTTTTTTAAAAAAATGGCAAATACTAGAAGAAAACATGGATGAATTCCTTGGTATTGGTATTGTTAGAACACTAAAGCAAAGTGGGGGGAAAAAAGACAAACTGGGAAAAATTTGTACCTTCTATCACAGACAAAGATACATATTCATGAATGAGTGTTTGTATCACCTATAGATAAAGAACTTCTGGAATGTGAGAAAATATCAACAACTTATATGAAAAAACTGGGCAAAATAGATCAATAGAGTTCACAGAAAAAGAAATTTAACTATCCTAAATACATGAAATAATGTTTAGCTTTGCTCAAAATAAGAGAAATTCAAATTAAAACTATACTGAGATACTATTTCTTACCTATCAGATTAGCAAAAATCTAAAAATTTGACAACAAACTGCTAGCAAGACTGTAGGGAATCAGACATTCTCATACTGATGGTGAAAATGCAAAAATATACAACCTTATAGAGAAGTATTTGCCAGTATCTGGCCAAATTTTATTCACATGCCCTTTGACCCAGCAATTCCATGTCTAGGACTCTATCTCAAAGACACACTAGCAAAAAAGAGAAACACACAAGAGGCTATTCATCACACTGCTAGCTGTAACAGCAAAAGACTGAAAACAAACCCAAATGACTAGTCAATAAGGGACTGGCTGAAAAAACTCTGATAACCATAAAACACAGTACACTAAGCAGCTGTAAAGGAAAAGTAGAATATTTCTCTATATATAAAGCTGTGGTTTTATCTCTGGGATTTACTGTTAACTGAGAAAACCAAGGTGGAATAAAAATGTATAGTATGCTTAGGGGTGTGGGGGGAGGTAGGTAATGAATACACACATATACACATGCTTATATTTTTTAAAGAGGGGAGAAATAAATGTATAAAAATGGTAAAAAAGACAAGAATGGAAATTGAAACTAGACTTCCCTGGATATATCTTCTTCTGTAGAGTGGACTTTGCAACATTGTAGATATTTTACATTAATTACAAAATAAAACCACAAAGAGGAGAAAGCAATCCCTAAAAACTCAAAGCAAAATGAAACAAAAGGTTCCTAAATTGCAAGATGCTGTTAGCAAAACCACACACAGATGAATGACTTCAAATGACTTTAAAGCAAAGAAATTTGACTGTGTTATCTCTAAGCAGGATGTGATCCATGGACAAAAAGAACGCCAACTAATTTTAAGCAATTTTCAATAACCATTTTTGTTAGTGGTAGGGTTGATGTTATAATTCTAAGACTGCTGTGTGTACGCTGTGTGATAAAAGCAAGTGAGTAATTTTATCAGTGTTAGAAAGTTGGATATTCAGTTTGGAAGAAAAGAGATAAAGACTTAAGATCTAGGAGGTTAAAAACAAAACAAACTTGTGGTCCTAAATCTTGAGTTTGAATTGGGAGTATCAGTATGAATTCATGATGAGATTTTTTTTTTTTAAATGAAAGTCTATTTCCTAACTCTGTCCACTAAAAAGGCCTAGATACTATGACTAACCCAGTAGCAACGTGCAACCCTGAAGCCCAGGTCGTAATCTCAAAATACAATTTCTTACTAAAAGGAATCGGGGTTACTTGAACAAATGGCTGATTTAAGGTCTGTAACTAGAGATGCACAAAATGAGACATACCAAGAAGTAAGGAAGTTATCAAAGTTTATTGGGGTTCTGCTGAAAGAACTCAGGAGCCAAAATGGACTGAGGACTCTCACTAGCCAAAGAAGAGACAATGTGAGCCACAATATGAATAAACTCAATGGAATGAAACACATCAAAAAATGTTTAAATCAATGTATGCATAATGATATGTTTTAAAAAAAAAACTAAAACAAAAAACTCACTGGTCATCTATAGAGGATGCCAGAGATCACCTTTTGGGGAACCAACTACCAGAGAAAACTACTATTCTAAATTTGGTGATTATCATTTCCTTATTTTCTTTAAATTTTTAATTACAAATACATATCCCTGAGCAAGAGCTACTGTTACTCTTCACGTTTTAAAATTTATATAAATAGCATACTCTATGTATAATATAAGAAAATTTAAATACCTTTACCTCTAGTGATAAATCTCTTGACTGCTGGTTTCTCAGTTTTTCCATTTCTCTACGGAATTTTGATTCTTTTACTTCAAAACCACCCAATTCAGTTAGGATCTTTAAAAAAAAAAAATACATTACAGAATTATTCCCTGAAATATGTTCCTATCAGGCAGAACTGAATTTAAAGTGTACAAAATACATACTGATCCAGGTTCTGCTCCAACATCTTCCATGAATACCCTCCCGAACAGTTCCAAAGAAAGGCGCCAACGTCCTAGCAGCATGTCATGGGAAATAACCATTCCCATAAAGCTACACTGTGGCCTGTAACAAGTTAAAAGGGAGGAGGAAAAATAATTTAGCTAATTTTTAAAATTAACTGGTTTTTGGTCAATGATAATTTATTTATTAGATCATTTAATATTTTGAAGTCTTAAGTTCTTCAGTCCACATCCCCTCTAATAGAGAACTTTTCTATAGCTTCTTGTTATTTGCAGAACTTCTTTTTTTACTCCCTTATTGATTTTGTCATCTACATATGGATAAACCTCCAGGCTACTTCCTATCCCTATCTTTCATTGTAGCTCCTCTCCTTAAAGTCCAATGTCCATCTCCATCTAGGTGATTCCCAGATCCCCCTCTAGTTCAAACGTTTTTAGTGAACCAGAATGTAGAATATATCCATTTCAATTCAAACTCAACATGGCTAAAACTTAACGTGGCCTCTTCACCACAATGACATTTCATCCTGATTTTTCCAGTAGTACCATCTCTTTTCCTACTGCACAGACTTGAAGCAAATTTTAATTTTTCTTCCCCCTGTTCCTCCAGAGTGATCAAGTCTATCTTGAATTTCTCTTCTTATTTCATTATTTCCTTTCCATACCCAAAGCCAATATTCTACCTCAGCACGTTTCCCCCCACTAACTGGAACAAATAACAGCTTTGTGACTGGTCTCCCTATGTCTAATTCTTCTCTCCAATCTGTTTCTAAACATTCTATTTCAGCTCAAGCCAGCTATATTGCCTCCAGAAAGCTTGGGCCACCCTAGTCCACAATTCTCCCTTCTTATATGGTTATTAGATAACACGTATACAACAGTGTATCTTGTTTCTGAAACTAGCTTAACTCCTAAGCAAAAAAAAAAAAAAAAATCTGATACCATGTAACCAAAAACCATAGAGGGTAAAGCAGAGAGTCAACAAATCATTTAGTGATTATCCATGCTCACCATGGTAAACAGTATATACCAGCAAATTTTTACTGGGCAAGCAAAGAACCTAACTCTTGTAAAAGTAGTATGAACTTGGCAAAGGAGCCCAAGTAAGTGTGAGCCACAAATCTAGGGAGTCTACTCTAATTATTCCCATTTCTCCCTTAGATGACCTACTGATAATAAGTCTGTAATTGGCAATTTGACGTGGATATATACTTTAACTCAGTACTGAACTTTAAAAATACAGTGTTTAGGACTTCCTCAATAAAGTGGAAAGAATGCCCATTAATAACAAAACAGTCGATAAACCCCAAAATTCTGAAAATTCAACTTTAATATTTAAATACATGATAAACTAAGAAATCATAGACTATTATTTATTTACAAATAAACTAACAAAATTATAAAATTTCTAAATAAAAACTCTTAAAAGAATTATAATAGCCATAAAATAATGCAGTAATAGAAAACTACTTTCACTTAGTAAATAAATACCTGAAAGATGTAAGAGGTGGCCCTTCACTTTCAGTAAGTCCTATTTCTGCTAATAAACTACTTTTCAATTGTGCAGCAAGATCATGAGCAGATGGCCCTGGTTTTGAACTCTCAGCTTCTTCTGGCAGTGCATTTTGTTCTTCCCCTTCTTTTTTTTGCCGATTTTGCATGTTCATTACATTTTTCAGATTGGCAGCATAAGACATTTTAGTTGGTAGAACCTATGAATTTTTACATTTAAAAGTTACACATTAAGGGAAAAATTTTACTTTCAACTTAGCAATACAGAAATCATATGCAAGTTAAGTAATTAATTTTTCCTTTCTGGAGCTTCAATGGTCCCTTATCTATCTGATTCCCCTGGCTGACCACCAATTCTGGTGCATTCACCACAGCAACTTCAGAGAAATTTTAGAAGAATCTTTGTATTATCTGTGATACCGAAGTCTCTCATATATTTTCAGTATTTTCAGCATTGCATTCTCCTTTACAATTTTTTTTTTTTTTTTTTTTTTAGAAAAAGTCTCACTCTTTTGCCCAGGCTAGCGTGAGTGCCGTGGCGTCAGCCTAGCTCACGGCAACCTCAAACTCCTGGGCTCAGGCAATCCTTCTGCCTCAGCCTCCCGAGTAGCTGGGACTACAAGCATGCGCCACCATGCCCAGCTAATTTTTTTCTATATATTTTTAGTTGTCTGATTAATTTCTTTCTATTTTTAGTAGAGACGGGGTCTCGCTCTTGCTCAGGCTGGTTTCGAACTCCTGAGCTCAAACGATCCTCCTGCCTCGGCCTCCCAGAGTGCTAGGATTACAGGCGTGAGCCACCGCGCCCGGCCACTTAAGATAATTTTTAAAAATTCTCTTCAAGTACATTTCTTCTACACCTTTTTTTTTTTTTAATGGTTTAACTACTTTTTCAGTGGAGAAACAGGGTATTTTAGGCTCCCAAATCAGATGTGTATCTGAAAACTAGATCTACAACTTAACCATTTGTGTGACAACAGATATTCCTACATGAAATTTACTTCAAGCCTCAATTTCTTATCCAGGAAATCAGGTAAATAATGCTTTTTACCTGACATGGTTATAAAAATTTAGACAATGCTCAGGAGACAGAATTAGTCAACAAATATTAGGTATCAGTATTAATGCTACTTTACTTATTTACATTCTTGATTCAAATTAATTCAGCAAGTCAAAGACAAGTTATAAGCCAAGACTGTATATGCTCATATAAAATATATAAAAATCTAAATTTTCAGCAGCATATAACAATCAACTCTGTGAAACAGACAAAGCACATAATGAAGCTGCTATTTTATAGATGAAGTGACCTGTCAGAGCAAGTTAATGACAGTGCTGGAATTCCTTCTATTATACCACAAGGCAGGAATTTCCGACATTGCTGTTATTTTGGGAAATATAATATTCTGAATTAATGCATTTCTAATGATCTGTATGCTGGGACAAGTGCTCATTGACAAATATTATATTGCAAAGACTTTTACTATCTTACCTCAAGGCAGTTTCTATCCACTGTAACCTCCATTAAGCATTTCCCACTACTGGCAGATGAAGAATAAAGACCCTGACTTGGACGGCCAAAAAGATCTTCCTTTCTAGCATTTGGCTGGAATTTTAATAGAAATATTCTAGTTACAATGAACGCTTAAAAGAAAATAAAGTCAATTAGAATGAAACCTTAGACTAGTTTGTTTAATTCACCTGCAACAGATGTGGCTGATCAGCCAAGGGTATGGCTTCAGCCAGAGGCACTTCAAATGGATTTGGGGGTATACACCCAAGGAATGTCATGGAGTCTGAACGTCGGAAAAATGGATGGTTTTGGCCAGCTTCTGCAGGAAGGGAGTCATCATCTTTATCATTCAAAGTAGCACCTAAGCATAAAAAAGATAAAATGTTTTTTTGAAAATTATTTAATTATCAGATTAGGGTAATAGAATATGTAATCTGCTCAATCCAAAATTCCTAAAACCACTTTATAAAATTTTAATGCCACTCAAAAAAAAGTTAAGTCAAAATTTTTAATATTTTTTATAAGTAATTCAAAACATAATAGTTTAATGTGGTAACAATGTTAAATTTTACATTATATGCAGATTTTATGTTACATGTTATCTTACAACAATAAAAATGCAAAATAAAAATTAGCAGTAATAAATATCATGCCATTCTGTATTAGACAGAGGTTTCCCATATCCTCCTCTCTCTCTCTCAAATCTGATTCAAACCAGAATACATCTAGATTCCTGATGCATATTCAGGACCCAACTCACTGATGATTCCAAAAGGAGTAGATAATCAAGAGCTGAAATCTGAGCATTTGTTTACTTGTCAGCTCTGCTTTTTCTATAGTAAGAGAATCAGAGGGCAGTCTCTAGGCAACTCATGCACCCCAATAGTAAGTCAGCACACTATTCCCAACTCTCCTTAATGGGGTAAAACTTTGGCAGTGCTTAATGTGCTGTACAAATAATAAGGAGCTCTGGCTGAGTTCTCAAAAAATTGCAGTTAGGTGTCTTTCCATAGGCTGAATAAAACTACTAGCTGATAACAAACAGGAGAGTGGAGTATTTTAGCCCCACTTTAAAACCAAATTAAAATATTAATTGAAAACTATAAATAAACTGCAGAAGATCCCAAAATTTTGTGCTATTAAAACTTTTAGAGAAAATTCTGAAGTTTGGAATATTTTTTCTTTTCCATACATTCATTGTTAAGAGTTTTGGAAATTAAAATTGGTATTTCTCATTTTCTTGACTAAATCTATTTTGCATCAATATTAATATAGGTGTTGCTAAGATTGTATTTAAATGTAATACCTACAGACTTTACTTAAGAGTAAACATAAAAGTAAGAGAAATACAAAGAAGAGCTAGACAGAAGATAAAGTAGGAAAAAATATTGGCTGTTGAAAAGTTCATAAATTTCTTTACTTCATCCTGAGTTATGAAACGTGTAATACAAGAATGTGTATGGAAAAATGGACAGAAAAGTAAGAAATGGGACATAGAGAAGAAAAGAGAAATTCCCACCCAGACAGAAAATAATGAAGTTAAAAAGCTTGAAGGGAAAATACTGAGGCAGCCATTTCTTGAAGTAGATTAGCAGATTTTCTGTGCACTAACTTTGATTGGTGTCATCATCATTTTCATGTTCTGAATCTTCATTATCAATACCCAGTTCCAAGAGTTCTCGCGTCCTTTAAAAAGACAAGTGAGTCATTTTACACGAAGTATTTGTGTAATGTGAACAGGAGCAAAGGTCAGGGGGAATTTAAGCAAAAACACTGAAAAGGCCGCTAAAATATCTAACCAATTTCAAATACTGCGATAGAGGTTTAGACTTTTCTACAAAATGGTATACTGATAAGCCTAATGTACTACAATTACAAAATGAGCTCAATAGAAGCAAAAGGCTAATCACTTAACAAATAGCGAGTGCCTACACAAACTCTAATACAAAACATGATAAATAACCAGGCCAAACTATCTCAAGTATGAAGTTTAACTGGATTCTGAGGTTTCCCATTTTAAGTGAGGAGTAGCAACACAGAGGATGGATAGACTCATCAAGCCCACTGTCCCACATAAAATGCTGTTGCACTACTTCTCTTCTGCAATGCTTCTTACTCCACAATCTGACAATGTACTAACGGAGACCACACCAAGCAAGCATTTCTTAAACCAACCTCATGGCAAGTATGGCTACCTTTTGCGTTCCAGTTGAGGTGTATCCAATGTTGTCTGCTGATTCATTGCTTTAATCCAATAAATAAGAGCTTGAAAAACATATGCCACATGCTTCAATGAGCAAACATCCAAAACTGGAAGAACATCAGAATGCTCGTCATTATGAGACCGCATTAAAGAGAGAGCATAATTTAGGAAGTCTCCTCGAGCAGACATCATTCCTTGACGGGCGCTAAGCAATGTGGCACGTCTATATAGGAGCAAAAAGAAATAAAAACATACATAAGAACACAAATGTGAAATTTACCACTATCATAAATATGCAAAATTAGAAACTAAGAATATTCATAAGTAAAAAGTAATTAAACCTGTGACTTTGCTTTAGAAATATAACCATTGTGTATGATTTAGAGTCCTATACTTTTGTATAGAAAAGGAAAGTCCAGTATCCTTTGAAATGGCAGAAGGAACTCCTTCCCCAAAGACAGTGATTCTCAAACTTCAGGGTTTATCAAAATCACCTGGAGGGCTTATTAAAATAGATAGCTGGCCCCACCTCTAGGGTAAGGCCCCCAAATCTGCATTTCTAAATAGCTCCCAGGTGAGGTTGATGCTGCTATTCTAAGGACTACACTTTGAAAACTACTGCTTTAAAATGCCACCAAAAGCACAGCCACAAAACAAAACATAGATAAACTTTAGAAAAATTAAAAACTTTTGTACTTCATAGGACACCATCAAGAAAGTGAAAAGGTATCCCAGAAAATAGGACAAAATCTTTGCAAATCATATATTTGATAAAGGATTTGTATCGAGAATAAAGAACTCACACAACTAAATTTAAAAGAAGACAAGCCAATTAAAAAATGGGCAAACAATCTAAATAGATACTTCTCCAAAGAAGATCTAGAAGTGGCCAATTAGCACATGAAAATGTGATCAACATCATTAGCCATTAGAGAAATGCAAACCAAAACCACACTGTAATCCTAGCACTCTGGGAGGCCGAGGCGGGCAGATTGTTTGAGCTCAGGAGTTCGAAACCAGCCTGAGCAAGAGCGAGACCCCGTCTCTACTAAAAATAGAAAGAAATTAATCGGACAACTAAAAATATATAGAAAAAATTAGCTGGGCATGGTGGCGCATGCCTGTAGTCCCAGCTACTTGGGAGGCTGAGGCAGAAGGATCGCTTCAGCCCAGGAGTTTGAAGTTGCTGTGAGCTAGGATGACGCCACGGCACTCTAGTCCAGGCAAAAAGAGTGAGACTCTGTCTCAAAAAAAAAAAAAAAAAAAAAAAAAAAACAAACCACAATGAGGTTGGGCATGGTGGCTCATGCCTATAATCCATCATTTTAGGAGGAAGGAGGATTGGGAGGATCACTTGAGGCCAGGAATTTGAAACCAGTGTGGAAAACATAGTAAGACCTTGAGACCCTATCTCTACAAAAATATTTTTTTAAAAATTAGTCAGGCATAGTGGCACAGGCCCGCGTGTAGTCCTAGCTACTTGGGAGGCTGAGGTGTGAGGACTGCTTGAGCCTAGGAGTTTGAGGCTACAGTGAGTGATGACTTCCCCACCACACTCCAACCTGGGCAATAGAGCCAGATCTCATCATTAGGGGCAGGGGGTGAGGAAACATAATAAGATACTACATCACACCCACTATGATGGCTACAAATAAAAAGACAGATAATGAAATGTTCATAGCAGCATTACGCCCAATAGTGGAAAGGTGGAAACAATCCAAATGTCCATCAACTGATTAATGAACACAACATACGATAGATATATCCATACAATGAAATATTATTAGGACATAAAAAGGAATGAAGTATTAAAACAAGGAGAACATAGATGAACCTTAAAACCATTATGCTAAGTGAAAGAAGCCTGCCACAAAAGGCCACATACTGATTCCATTTACATGAAATATCCAGAATCAACAAAGATGAAAAACAGACTAATAGTTGCCTACAGAGGAGAGGTAGGAAAAAATGGAGAATGATTAGCTAATAGGTGTGAGGTTTCTTGTAGAGATGATGAAAATAGTCCAAAATTGATTGTGATAGCAGTTAAACGGCTCTGAAAAACTATGGAATTGTACACTTTAAGTGGGCAAATTATATAACATGCGAATTGTATCTAAATAAAGCCGAGAGAAAGAGAGAGAAGGAATACTGCCACCAATCAAGATCCATTATCAGAACTTTGTGTTCTTTGGGGTAATGACTACAGCCTAATGAACACAAGGCTTTATGTCTCTTTGTGGAGCACGCTTCCTAGGACAGGAAAGTTGCTGCCTCCCAAATCTTTATCTCTAGCCTAGATCTCTGCCAAGCATTCAACTTTGTAAGTGTTTCTATTCCACTCCTCTAGATTTTTCTCTTAATTTTCCTACTAGTTATTTAGAACCAGTCTAAATACAAATTCTGCCTTCTGCTCTGTCCTTCAACAAGGACTTAAATTCTATTTATATGATTTCAATAATTCTCTCCCCTTTCTTGGCCCTACTTTAGTAATTATTACTATGTAGATTTCAACTGTAGTCTTCTTGTTAAGTTTTCAAGTAGTCTCCTAGACCTTCTCTTTCCCTACTTTATGATCTGCCCAAAGTAACAAGGTCATTTATCCTAAGCCAGAGCTAGAATCAAATCCTAGGGCTTTGACTTTAGGTACAAGGAACTTTCACTATGTGGCACTCTTGTTGCAGTAATTTTCAATGCTTGGGCTAATTCCTAGTCCTAAAAAGGTCATTTTATAACTGAATAGAAAGAATAAATACACAGATGTATATTTTAATTATGGTTCAAAAGACTAGGGGAGATAGAAGAAAAGAAATGTGAGTTGAGAAACCAAAGAGCAGCTTTGGTAATTAAACATACGTTCCCCTTCACAAGTACAAAGTACATTCATAATCAATTATAGTCAAAAATAAGTCTTGCCATAAATACATGCCTTTCAAAGGGGAGGTGGGGAGGCCTGGAGGATAATGAGACAAGGATATGCACCAACAACTTCAAAAGTGAAAAGCCTTTAGTATCAGATTCCTATGGTATGAATGGATTTTTTTAAAAAATAGCTTTGATTGTAACTGACTTACTCTCCCTCAACTGTACAACCATTTAGGAAGTAAGTAAAGCAAGGCATTTATTTCTTCCTTCACAATAAGATTAGGTCTTATGTAATAGCAATCAAAAAGCTCTAGCCTTCTGGATATAAAGGTTGCATCTAAACACACAAGTATAGATGCTCCTGGACTTATCACGGGATTATGGACCGAAAAACTCAAATCTTAAGTCAAAAATGTATTTAACACCCGAATAAATCCATCATGAAATCAAAAAATTGAACCATCCTAAGCCGATGACTGTCTATATATATGAAGAATTTCATACCGTCTGCCTTCAAGGGTTCGTAAGCTAGCCTCTTCCCTCGCAGTCATCCTCTCTCTTCTCGCTGAATTCTGAGAAGCATGAAGAGGATGATTTGGATGTCCTGGATCACCAGCAGATGCTAATGCAGAACCATAACGTAATTGAGCTTCAGTAGAATCCATAATACTGACCATCCAGTTCCAAGTGGGAATAAGCTTTTCTTCTACATAGTTCTATGAAGACCAAACTAAAATAGTTAAAACTATCCAAATAGAGCTAAATTCAGTATAGTAGTAGCATGTCAACATTTGAATATTTATAACATTAATTCCCATTATACAAGAATGCTCATAACTGGCAGTCAAAAAAATATATTAGAATAACTGTTCAATGATTTCATACCTGTAAATTTACTGCATCTTGGTAGGTCAATTTCACAGCTGCAGGAATCTGAGAGTATACTAGGTGATTATACTTAGGAATAAGGCCCATCAAGTCCGAGATTTGTCTAATGACAATGCTGTAAGCCCTGGCTAAACTGCTTGCAGATGTTAAGTAGCTGCTGGCATTGCTAGCTTCCAAAGCAGCTGCTGCAGCCGCAGCACTTGTACTGATGGTACCACTCCGGCGTAAGTTGGAAGGATCAATATAAATCAAACCCGCTGAACTTGCTATAAGGAAAAAAGACAACCACAATGAACTAATGTCAGTTGCTAATAATGTTTCTCTGACACTGTATGTACTTATGTAAATCTAAATGGTCAATTGTTAATAAAAGGTAACTGAACAGAAAACCTTTCCTAAACTGCACTAATTTCGGGAGGAGAGTGTTCAGGGGGGCCAGAATTGATACAATGTTCTCAACCAGGGCAATCTTGCCCCCTCCATCCCCTGCCCCACCAAAATGGGACATTTCACAATGTCTGCAGACATGTTTGGTTATCACAACTTGAGCGAATGAAGGGGAAGGAAAGGGGGAAGACAGGGGTGCTATTGGCATCTATGGAGTATAAGCTGGGGATGCTGTTTAACATCTCACGATGCACAAGATATCCCCCCACAATTATCCAGCCAAAAGTAGCAATAATGTAAAGACTGAGAAACCCTGCTATAATCACATGTGCATAATTTTTATATTTAAAACTCAACAAAGCAATGAGGAACTATCATAAAACTAAAGTGTTCTATAGATAGACATGTGTAATTTTTAAAGGCTACTTAAATATTAAGAACTCTTAGGAATACCAAGTTTTCAGACTTGCCTGCTGGTGTGGATGTACTGGAAGGGGCTGTGCTGGATGCTCGCTGATGCTGGGTGTTGCGGACAGCCCACTGCATGGAACGGGGAGCTTGGGCAGCACCATTGGCGTGGGAGCTATTTGTGGTTCTTTCTAACGGTTCATCAAGCATAAAGGTCTCCTGTTCTATGTCATCACTCTGACTACTGCTGCTATCAGAATCACTTGAGTCATTTGATTGAGAATCATCTTCAGAAAAGAAAGCTGGAACACTGCTCGCTCCTAAATTTTTTATTTTTCAAACCAAAAACATTGTGAATTTGTTAATAATTAAAATACACCCCCTCATTCAGGAAAACATACATAATAAACAGAATGTTGGGTTGTATTCAATAGTCCACAAAAGCCACCACTAAAACAGTTAATTAAAAAATAACTCTTTCAAATAAACTTTAAAATTAGTTCATTATTTAAAAACCAGAAAAGCTGGGGTAGGGGGTGATTAAAATAATACCTTCTTCTCTAAACATCTACAGAAAAAAAACGATGAAGTTATAAAAAGGCTTAGCTAACCTTGTGCATGCTATATTTATTAACCAATTCATGCTGAATACATACATAGCCTTAGCATAAACAAGAAAGTTGCTGAGATTAAGTAAGGCAACATACCCGCTTCTGAGCCAGCAGTTGCTGCAGTGACAACACTTCTGCGCCCACTAGCATTATCTTGGTTGCTATGGTTACTTTCACTGTCACTTTCCGTTTCAGCTGCTGCTAACAAGTCCAGCTCCATGTCACTCCCTAAAAAATAAATTTAAACAACAATAAGAAAAAAAAAGTACCAACTCACTATATGGTTCAAAACAGGGTCTGATAAGCCAGAATATCATAAGGGTGTGAATTAAAAAGATACACCGTGGTGCGGCAGGGGGAGGTGTTCTACTACAGTAAGAATAAGTGACTACTCAACATTATAAGAATGGCTAGGTGAACTACGGTTGTTAGTAGACTATTACACAGCAATTTAACAGTGCAGTGCAGGGGATGACTGAAAGTAAAACACATTATTAGTATATGGGTGACTTGTTTCCTTTTCTCTAATTTCATAATGTGGTTATGACGCTTTCAGTTTTTAAAAGTCTCTTAAGAAAGTGACTTAAGCCAAAAGGTAAAGAAGATAAATTATTTTACATATGTATATAGCTCCTAAAATTTGGAACACATGCTACAGAATCCCTTGGCAGAAAATGAGCTGATCGTTTCATTATACGTCACATGGGGCTTTTCTCTGTATTTAGTATCTCCCTTTAAAGGTACCTGATTTACTCGTACTGAATAATTTCTCAAATAATCTGCATACCGTCCTCATCATGCTCATCATGTTGTCCTTCTGCCTCAGCATTTTCTTCCCCATGTTCTTCCTGTTCATCATGATGATCCTCTTCTCCAGCCACACCCTCCACCACCTCAACCTAAATCCAGAAGCTTATTTTTAGACAATCAAAGTTCATAATAAACCATCTCTACCAATGCTCCTCCACAGCAACTAGTAAATTAAAATACAAAAGTCCCTAACTACAGGGAATTTTGTAAATTTTACACCAAACAGTTTTGAAAATCTTCAATTGCTAGTGACAATTTGTTATAAAAAATTATATCAACATATCCCAAAATTTATGATTATTCTCCATATTCAGGACTCTAAAAATTAAAAATAATACTGAGGGGAAGGAGAGAGGGTAAACTTTTTATATACTTTGGCCATTATAAAACTTACCTACTAAACATGTAGTATCCTCTCTTTCAAATACACTGCGTAAAACTACTAATTTTTTTAATGGTAAAAATATCTTTACTCTTAACCCTTAGTAAAAACAAATTTATGTGTCCAATTTCCTAATAGCCAATAAATCAAAAATTATTAAAATCATTTTAATATGTATAACCACAAATGAGAACATATAACAAAAGTTTATATGGCTGAATGGAAATACATACAGTAGTCTTAAGCTACTATTAAAATAATTTCTAGATCAGGTGCAGTGGCTCATGCCTGTAATCCCACTCTGGGAGGCTGAGGCAGGAGGACTGCTTGAGATCAGGAGTTTGAGATCAGCCTGACCAAGAGGGAGACCCTGTCTCTACTAAAAATAGAAAAATTAGCTGGGTGTCCTGGTGCATGCCTGTAGTCCCAACTACTCAGAGGGTGAGGCAGGAGGATTATTTGAGCCCAGCAATTTGAGTTTCCAGTAAGCTACAATAATGCCACTGCAGTCTATCCAGGGTGATAGAGTAAGACTCTGTCTCAAAAACAATAATAATAATTATTATTATTATTTCTAGTAACTACTCTCCTTTTCCCACAAAATAAAACCTTTTCATCTACCACAATTAAAACAATTAAAACCACCTCTTCCACATCTGCTGAAACAATGTCATCCTGTTCTTCATCTCTGCCCCGAACAGGCTGTGACTGGCTGATGCGCCGCTGCTGTGGATTTCGGATGATGTAGGATGACTGAGACTGATTGGAGCTGTAAGGAATCAGGAGGTTATGAGTATACTGCTGCCACATCTCATATATGCAGCGCATAATTTTATGCTTCTCAGCTGTAAGCATTTAAGCTCATTTATTACATGTGAGACACTTGCTAGGATACCATTTTAAATGTGACCTTAGAATTCTTGGAAACCAACAATAATTAATCTATAGTACAATAGCAAATACAAATCTCAGAATTTGCTTTTACTTTTCAGTAAATGAGTCATTTCAAATCTGTGTTGACGCACATATTTGTATGAGTGCTTCCCAATGAAAAGTTCTTTAGGGGAAGATTTTTCCTTTTCCACCAGCAGTTCTTAACTTCCAAAGGCTCTGACAGAACCATTCATCCTTTAACAGAAAGTGTGCTTATGAAAGTGATCTGTTCCTTAAGTGACCAGACACAATTTCTACTTTGCATGAGCTTATTAACCACTGACTCGCTGATGAATGTGGGGAACATCAGTTCAAAAGTATGACTTTAAAACAGAAGCATAATCAAAGGTGAGGTGGCAAAAGTTTCACTTTCCTAAAAACCTGACCTGACTTGGAAACAACCAAGAAAAGACAAATGACTCAGTTAGAAAAGGAAAGGGAGTACTAGAGAATACAGCTCTAAATGCAGGCCAGAGATCAAAAGATGAATGTTAAATAACCCTGTGACCTATTATCCTTTATTTCAGATTAAGAAATAGGAGCTAAAAGAGGTTGAAGTTAAACAAGATCTTTAAGTGATTGCAGTTAGGTTCTTTCCTCACCTCAGTTGCTCTGAGAAATAAGAATCAAACCAATTACACATGAAAGTCAACTGAGATACTGTGCCTTCAAATAAACAGACAAGTAGCCTCAATAGGATATTTAACACTAAAACTTAAAGTAACCGGTAAGAGAGAGATCCTGAGTCACAAAGGAGTGGAAGAAGTTAAAAGAAAATCTGTAAAGATGAAAAGGATATTTCCAACCACTAAATAGAATTCAATGTTAAAACATAAAAGTCAACACTGTATGACTAGTAACTATTTCTTTTTTAAAAAAAAATCCTGGAACAAACATCCACAAGAATTACAGTCCCGGTCGGGCGCGGTGGCTCACACCCGTAATACTAGCACTTTCGGAGGCCGAGGCGGGCTGATTGTTTGAGCTCAGGAGCTCGAGACCAGCCTGAGCAAGAGGGAGACCCCGTCTCTACTAAAAATAGAAAGAAATTAATCGGACAACTAAAAATATATAGAAAAAATTAGCCGGCCTGTAGTCCCAGCTACTCGGAGGCTGAGGCAGAAGGATCGCTTGAGCCCAGGAGTTTGAGGTTGCTGTGAGCTAGGATGACGCCACGGCACTCTAGGCCGGGCAACACAGTGAGACTTGGTCTCAAAAAAAAAAAAAAAAAAAGAATTACGGTCCCCTCAAAGTAGCTACTTTAAGAAGTTACCCACTTAGTATAATACTGCAATACACAAAACATATTACAGGTTGAGTATCCCTGATCCAAAAGTGTTTGGGTCTCAGATTTTTCTGGATTTTGGAATATTTGCATTATATAAAATTACCAGTTGAGGATTCCCCAATCCAAAAATCCAAAATGCTCCAATGAACATTTCCTTTGAGTATCACGTTGGTGCTCAAAAAGTTTCAGATTCTGAAGCATTTCAGATTTTGGATTTTCAAATTAGGGATATTAAACCTGCATAACTCCCCATTTAGAAATGAAGTTTCAACTTTTCTCTCCCCTGATTTGCTGGCACAATGAAGCACCATAGTCCAGAAACCTACTCTGAAAGGCACAGTTAAAACACTTCTAAATTTTGGGGACTCCTATTTCTTTCTAGCAATTTGGCAGACTAATTGTGCAGAGAAATTCCTCTTGGTATAAAATACTTACATATGCTAGATAAAATTTAAAAAATAAAATAAAAAGAAGAAGCAGTCATGCTTTCTAAGCTTGGAGAGGAATAGTGCTACCATTTACTCCAAAGGTATCTATCTGCTGGTATCTCTTGGGCTGGAAGGGTTTCAAGGAGCCATGGATTTCCTAGGTTGGAGTCTAAGCTAGGTAGGAAGAAGTCATCATAGCAATCTCCTCTTCTGTCCCCCTCATATATGTAAAGCCAAACATAAATCTTGAAAGGGCAACACCATTAAGGAGTGAAATAGAAAAAAAAAAAATCACATCCCAGGAGACTTGCCCATCTCAGCCATGGCTGGATGGGATAAGGAAAAAGGTCTCTTCAGAGAACTGCTAACTACAAGCCTTCACTCTAGAGAGTTCAGGACTACAGCTTGCACTATGAGGTAGGGTGGGCTTCAGTGTTAGTTAACCCAGTGGCTCAACACTATCATCAAGCACCGAGCAGCAGCTTCTTTCTCTATTCTGCCACCTACTATTCAGGAGTATAGGAAAAAAGGGATTATCTGTTTAGATTGGAGTTCCACCTCTAAAAATTAAATATCTGTGTAACATCAGACAAGTTACCTGACCTCTCTAATCCTTAGTTTCCTCATTTTAAAAATCAGGATGGGCTGGGTGTGGTTGCTCACGCCTGTAATCCTCGTACTCTGGGAGGCCAAGGCAGGAGAATAGCTTGAGCTCAGGAGTTTGACACCAACCTGAGCAAGAGCGAGACCATCTCTGGTAAAAATAGAAAAAATCAGCCAGGTGTGGTGGTGTGCACCTGTAGTTGCAGCTACTTGGGAAGCTGAGGATCCCGGGATCGGGACTGCTTGAGCCTAGGAGTTTGAGGTTGCTGTGAACTAGGCTGACGCCACGGCACTCTAGCCCGGGCGACAGAGCAAGACTTTGTCTCAAAAAAAAAAAGTCAGGATAATAGGGTGATAGTGATTATCTATGAGTTATTGGTAAGATGAAAACAGGTAATGCATCTACAATGCTTAAGAAAGTTCCCAGTATATGCTAAAACTTCAGTAACTATTAGTTATTTGTATATGAGAGTCATGGAAATAGAGTAGAAACAGATTAATTAATAAAGACATAAGAGTTCTGAAGAGGTGAAGGGAACTGTAAACACTAGTCAAAATAGATCCTTATGGGAAAGAATGATTATATTATAATAAAAGACTTCTATGTTATATTGATAGCTATAGAAACATTTAGCACTATTTCTCGATTATCAGATGAGATCTCCTTCTGGGAAGATTTAAGAGGTTGGCCCAAGAATCAAGCAAGGGGAATGGCATAAAAAGAGGAGAGGTTAGGAGTGTTTAATAATGAGGCTAAGAAGCAGTACAAGATGACACAAAATCTTGAAACTTAGTAGGAATAGGCTCATTGGGAGTCTTTAGAGAGATGATCCCAAACTCTGTTCAACGATAATAATTTTTATGTTCTGGAACAAAGATAAGGGAAGGGTACTAAGAATTCAAAAGGTAATACCACTTCAGTAATTAAGTTTCTCACAGGGTCAGGATCAGGAGTATCATACGGGGTCCAAGCAGATTTCACCAGCCAACCATTTGAAATTAATGGGGTAGATTTAACCAGTCTGAAGATACACAAAATTGATTTACAATTTTCAGCAAATCCTGGAGGTATACCAGTGTTAAGGTTACTATGGGAGAGCTATGCCAGACAAACCTGGATTTAGATTTAAAGGGAGACCTCACAATAAGGGATGGGAGCTGGGACACATATACTGGCATATGGATATGAAACCCAAGGATGAAGTCTTAGGAACTGTCCCAAATAATAAAGCAGGCCATCCTTTTCACATAGATGTTTTCCAAAAAAGGGAAGAAGGGTCATTAGGTCCTTAAGATCTTTATTAAAATATCATTACACCTACACAAAGTAACAAAAAAATGAGATGTGAGAAAACTAAATAAAATAAACCATTATTTGCCAAAGATTTCTAGAACACTGTGACTCAAAAGCACAGCCCATAAACCAGCAGCACTGGCATCACCTGAGAACTTATAAGAAACACCAAGTCTTAGGCCCCATCCCCAGACCTCTAGAATGAGCATCTGTATTTTAATAAGATCTCTGAGTGATTCACTTGCATATTAAAGTTTGAGAAGTGCTGTGCTAAAGGATACCAGAAAGTTTTAGTTTCTAAACATTCTGTCTCAACAAGTTTACAGTCCAGTTAGGGAAACTCTCAAACAAATAGAAAAGACAAATGAGATATAAGAATAATCTCATAATTAGAAACATTTACGATGGAGTTGTTTTAACCCTATCCTTGATAATACAGCTGCAGAAAATATTTTAAAATTCCAGAATTCTGGTTGTTATTTACATAAACAAGTTGCTCCCCAGCCCAAGCCTTTGGACACAGAGAAAGTTATAGGTCTTTTCATAGGAGTCTAAAGTAAACTTTCTTCCTGAATTACTTCATTAACATAATAAAAAGTACCTTTCCAAAACGAAGAAAACCACAGCTATATGTCTATTACATATAGAGGTGCAGGCAGTTTAATTTTTAAAGTGTTTTCACATGTTCCAAAGTAAAAAATCTGTACCATTTGTTAAAATAATTATCATTTATACCACTTGAGTGCTTATGCAAAGGATTTAGTAAGGCAAAGATGACATTTCCACAGAAAAAATTAATCAGACAGAATCTTTTACCAGCTAGGAATTTACCTGCTAGACTGATCAGATGATGGTCGTGGTGGCAGTGGTTCCACTGAAAATAATTCTTCACTGCCCTGCATAGCATCTATGCTAGTACTAGCCAGAGTAAACGGCGCAGTCGGGCGAGCAATCCCCATTCTGACAGGAACAATCAATGATTCTGCTACGTTGCACAATTCTTCTACAGCATAAGGTAGTAGTGCTTGGAATACACGCTTGCATTTTCCAATTGGTTGTGGAATAAAGTTGCTAGAGCAAAAAGGAAAATATAGGAATCTTTTCATATATATAATATCATTAGTATCTCAAAAAAACTGTGAAAAATGATATCAAAGTAAAATCAAAAAGGATGTCTTACTTTTTCTTTTTGGATGAAGCCATTTCCACACTAAGAATGACAAAAACTCTTGCTACTGAACGTAGAAACCTCATTGTCACAGCAATAGCTTCTTCTCTACGTCCAGGTGTATATTTGTTTTGGAGTTCTTTCACTAGTGTACCTAGCAGAGTATCTAAAAGCTTTTAAAAATTGTAATCACTCTATTAATGTTAAAATATTTCACGAGATGTTCAGACATTCATAAAATCAAACGTTCTAACAGTTTTCAATATTAACATTTCATAATAAAATCTCAAAACATTTACAAGGTCAATGATTAATTTATTCGATATACCCACCACTCTGCTTGACATATAGTGGGTCCCAAATGCAAGATTTCTTATTTTGTGTTTGTCCCACAGTCCTATATATATCGATTAATACTTAGAAGATAATATCAAATATATTGATATATTTTACTCCCTATAGAGTACTTACCAAAACAGGAAAGTAGATTTAAATATTTATGTTAATAAATTCAAAATCCCATCTCTTGCTGAACCATTATTTGCTAGTCTCTTTTCTATGCATGGTTTATCATATATACAGTTATTAATTACAGAGAACACCCAATTTCATGGTCTGTTTTTTTTTTAAATGCTGCTCACAATAACCTTTATTTTTATATTGATTATATTTTAGTAAGTGGTGGGCTGTAATTTGATTCAACAGTCCACTATTATTGGGTACATAAAGTACTTCTATTTTTTAATTTTTCATTATTCTGGGACATGATTTTATCTTTCTAATATTGTAAATTATTTCTTTATGACAGGTTCTTAGGAAACTGGTATTTTTATGGTACTTAACACTGCTAAGTTGTTTTCCAAAGAGAGGAACAAATGCAATGCCATGATATCAGTGTCTGAGTATGTTCTTTTTACCATAACCTCACCAGCATCGGGTCTTATGGTTTAAATTCTTTTTAATTTCACAGCAAAAAAGTGTACTTGAAACACATACTTTTCATGTACTTGTAATAAACATTCAAAGAACTTACCAAAATATCTGCTGTACACTTGACTATAAGGCAATGAGTGAAACAGTCCAGGCGAATTGTGCCACTTTGTTGATTGAGGTATACTTGCTCTTCTGGCAAAAGATGGCCTATCCTGCTGCTGGCACTAAGACTTGAGGGGAGAGGCAAGACAGAATACACTGTAAAAAGCCTATACTAACACGGGAAATACATAAATCTAAAAATGTTTTAATGACTACATACGGGTCTTTATTCTCCTGTGACCCAAACATAATCATAGATTTCAAGGCATTCCAGTCCTGTAGGACACGCTCCAATGCAAGCTGGGCAAATCTTGGAGGCTCTAAATCATGATCGGGCATATCTGAATCTAAAATGAAAAAGAAACGGTGAGTAAGACATAAATAAAGCATACCGCTTTTCATAAATGTCATAAATGTCGAGTTTACTCACCTTCAGGATTGGCTGTCTTTCGGTTACGATCCTCCCTGATTCGAGGTGGCCTATACTGGCAATGCTCCACTGTTTGCCTTGCAACTGTCTGTACTAAAAACAGTAAGAGGTGCTCTCCCCTGCAAAACAGAAGGCTGCTGTGAGCAGGGGGAAAGGCTACTCAGAAGTGTTGTGCTCTTTCAGTTTAACTTATTTTACATCCTCAAAATCCTACTTGCCTGCTATTTGGCAGAGTGACCAAATTAGTAGCAGTGAGCAGGCGATAAAGTAGATCAAGACGAGCAGATTTCTGTCCAGCAATTAAAGTTTTACATTTACATTTCTCCCAACAATCACAGTAGGCTGTTGGTGACGTTCGTTTGAGTCTATAAAGAATTCATACATAAGTACAAAAACTGAAATTTCAAAAAATATACAAAGGTTTACATATTGACATTATGGAGGCATAATTCATTGAAACCAAATAGAATACTTGTTAATTACTAAATGGAAAATGTAATTATTAAAGCTCACATAACAAGGATTACTTAGTGATATGAAGTCTATAAAGCAACATAAAATTCCTGTGAGAAGAGGTACCCTGTAATGACTTGGGTATAGTCACATCTGGAATGTCTTCCCTAATTCCCCACAGCCCCAGTCCAGTTCAAGTGGTCTTCCTACATACATCTAAAAAACCCTGTAACCCTTAAAGGGGTAAATATTTCTTGCTTATGTCCTCTGTCAGGACAGAGGCTGTCTTATTCACCATGATGCTAGAGCATCTAGTGCAATAAGTACACTTAGTAAACAATTAATAGTATACAGACTACCACATTTTTAGATGCTTAAAATAAGACAAAAATGAGACAATTCTTTTAACAAAAAATGATAAATAAGCATCAATGCAATATCTATTAAAATTTTACGCATATCGTATATATTTAATAATTACTTATTTTAAGGTAGAATAGATGGTTTTTACAAGCCTCTATTACTTATAATATCTACACATCTGTAGCCATTTATAGATGATGTCCCTATTGATAATCCTGAGGCACTATAGATATTAATGCCAGGGTATTTTACTGCTTCTTAGGTCTGTAAAAACTAATAAAGCTAACTGTGGTAACTCTATTGCTAAATGAAAGATTAGTGCATTTAATTTAAGAAATAGACCAGCCTGAGCAAGAGCAAGACTCCGTCTCTACTAAAAAAAAAAATAGAAAGAAATAAGCTAGACAACTAAAAAAAATATATATATATATAAAAAATTAGCTGGGCATGGTGGCACATGCCTGTAGTTCTAGCTACCCGGGAGGCTGAGGCAGTAGGATTGCTTGAGCCCAGGAGTTTGAGGATGCTATGAGCTAGGCCAATGCCACGGCACTCTAGCCCAGGCAACAGTGTGAGACTGTCTCAAAAAAAAGAAAATTTAATAAGTAAATATGGCATAGTCCAAATATTTACCATGATTGGCTTAGTCCCTATGGCAATTTTCTTCTGGTAGGCCCTACTATAGGGGTCCTAAGACATTGGTTGCAGAAGACAAAAAGATTCTGTAGATATGTTTCTCCTAAGACTAATCTGATCCTAGTCATAATGTATGATCACATATTTCTTAGCACATTGTCCTACTTTTATTTAAGGAGGGATGTTAGAACCAGCAAAAAACAAACATTTCAACAGTACATTCTAAATCAAGAACCACAATTTTATACATAACCTGACTTAAAAACACAAATTTAACCGCGTGCTTTCTGAATTATGCAAAAATTAAAACATGGCTTAGTATAGATTACTTCCAAAAAGCAACATAAATCTAAACAGTTTATAACATTAAACTAAAGAAAACTAGAATTATACTCACTTGCAGTCATGACCTTTATGACAAACCCTTGCACATTCCGTACAACAACACAGTGACTCCAGCAAGCCACAAGTTCGACATTCAAAAATATCCTGAAATTAAGAGTGTACTTTTAAAAGAATAATTATAAGTATGCATATATCTCATCATAATAATTCTTTCTTGTATTTTCTAAAACAATTCAATTATCAATATGAGAATAAAATGTGCTCTGGAAAACAAGGAGTTATAAAAGGGTACAATGAATATACAGTCTACAATATTATACAAATGGAAACCAAATATTATCAGGAGGATAAAAATAATTTGTATCATCTCCCAAAAGGTATTACAATTATAAAATCTATAGCAAGAGTTGTGGATCAGATTATGCTACACAGTAAAGATTTCTAATTTTTATAATATCCCATATTTAATTCAGCAATCAGCTCTTTTGCTTCATTTATTTAGTAATTAAATCAAAATTAATTTTCCTTGGAGAATTTTACAACTCAAGCAGAAAAAAAATATATCAGACTTACAATTCCAAAACTGAAAAACTCTTAAGTCTAGTGATGGTCATAGGAAAAAAAGAAAACATGAAGGTAACATAAATACAGAGAAATATAAAATACTCACTTGGTTAATGTGCTCTGCTCCAGTCCATGTGAAACTGCAGGTATCATTACAACATAAGACATACAGAGGAGAGTCATCAGGGTTGGTACCTGATGGGCAAACCATTCCCATAAATACATCTTCCTCTTTTTCACTTGTGGATACCTCAGCTAAAAAGATTAAGAATATCGTAGTTGATCTCAGGAAAGGACTTAATTAGTCACCTTATATTTTCTTTATATGGGAAAGCCTTAATACATGTACACTACAAATCAGAAAGTGCGTATTACTTTAAATATTGATACACAAAGTCAGTGTAAAGGAAATCCAACCAATTTTGGTACAAAGTACAGCAAAGCATAATTATATCACAACCACATATGATAACAAAAACACACTATACATCAGCCATCTGAATCCTTAGCTCTGTATCAGGCAGTTAAGACTGAAGTCCCAGCTCTATTCAGCAAATTATAGACCATCTCATAAATTATTTATCATCAGTGTTTTAAAAAGATAACTACTTTAATCTTTTAAAAGCTGGATGGCAGGAACTGATGCTCCTTAATGCTTTTTGTTAAGCAGGAACTCCAAGTCAGAAGTGACGACAATAAAGACATCCCCTATTATTTCTACAAACTTTTACCACTATCGCCAATCAAGCACTGACATGTTCTATCAGTAATCTACCTTTATTTTCAAAACATTTTACACTTCCCATTATGGAATATTCTTTTAAAAGTTAAGAAATTTATACCAGTTGGGTTTTGATGGTAAGTCAGAAGATACAATATAGAGAAAAGTTCACATGAATTTTACACACACAAGATTATCTTGATAATTTCCAATCAATTATATCCTTTACATATACAAAAATTAGGGCTGAATAATTATGACGTGTACAGAAGAGAATCTATTCAAAATGAAAAATAAGTAAATCATTTAAGACCTGAAATAAATTACCTTTTGCAATTTTCTGAGCTGTTTCTAAGATAGTAATTGCAGCAGGATAAGCTCGGCCACTTACAGCTGACATAAATGGGGTCATCCCTCTTGCATCCCTAAAATGAGAAAAAGTGTACATAAAAATATTAATTACTGGCCAGGCGTGGTGGCTCATGCCTGTAATCCTAGCACTCTGGCAGGCCGAGGCGGGAGGATCATTTGAGCTCAGGAGTTCGAGACCAGCCTGAGAAAGAGCGAGATCCTATCTCTACTAAAAATAGAAAGAAATTGGCTGGACAACTAAAAATATATAGAAAAAGTTAGCCGGGCATGGTGGCGCATGCCTGTAGTCCCAGCTACTTGGGAGGCTGAGGCAGAAGGATCGCTTGAGCCCAGGAGTTTAAGGTTGCTGTGACCTACAATGATGCCACAGCACTCTAGCCCGGGTAACAGAGCGAGACTCTGCCTCCAAAAAAAAAAAAATTAATTACTAATTACTTTCAGATTATAAAATAAATATTCGTGATGAAAAACAAAACTAAATTTTGTTTCAGTCACAATGACTATTCTGTGATGTTTTAAACATATAAATATACTCCCTGATCAAGCTAACATAAAAGTCACTTTGGATTCATTTAGTGTACACTATGTGATATTGAGAAGGCCTCTCACTCGAGAGAGCTTAGTAGCAAAGGGAATATAATGTTTGATTCCGATAAATTCTTTTAAATTCACGTAATTGTCCTTATGTTGCGAGTATATCAACCTCAACAGTAAAAGTTAAGCTAAGCTATATCTTCATATGAGAAGTACATTCAATCTTCTTACTTGGCAGAAAGGAGTTCTCGTAGATAGGGCTGTAGAACCACACTGTCACATAACAATTTTAATATAAAATGAGCATTCGCCTTTCGATCCTTGGATTCTACTACAGATGGTTCTGTGGAAGGACCTGTAATTAAGCAGATCCATTTGGTACCAAAACAAGAGTAAACAAGACAGTAAAAGAACATTCTGGCATAATATATCAGGCATGCATTAACCACCAAAACAATATTCTAGCATTAGTAATAAATAAGTTAACTTCATTACAAAGAATTTAAACACATTAACACATTTTACAAATCTCAACTGATTTTTAAATATATGTATATATACACCACACATTTTCAATGACATACAGAAAGTAATTCAGAGAATTAGATGTTTTTCAAGAAAAAAAAGTCTCCTTGAGATAAAATGTGGATCTGTAGAACCCTATATCCAAAGTATGTCCCTCTTTTCTTCCAAATGCCTAGGCAGACAAAACAGTACAGATTCTTACCTGGGATAGTAGAGGTGCTTGGTCCTTGACCAGTGCCAGTTGCTGCTGTGGTAAGAGATCCCACAGCGGGGGCCAGGATAAAATCAATGTCACCATCTTTCAGTAAACAGAACAGCAGGATGTACATCATTAAAGGCAACATATTCCTAACACATTCTCTTAAGTGGCCTTAAGGCTTTTCTCTGCAAGCCGAAAATCAAACTCAACAGAGGTTTAAGTGGAAATTTCTTTTCCAAACTATAAGAGAAGGAATCCACTAGGCAAATTATCAACTTATCTTGACTAATAAAGGAACTATCTAGCTTCTGATCAGTATGGAAATAAATATTTCACTAAAAGAGAGGTACCTGACAAGAGTTTCTAGAACTTTGATTTTTAAAATACAAACCCCTTAGATCAAATTTTATAACAAAATTAGTTATAATACTCATCATGCTTTCAAGTATTTCAAATTTCTAAATATCCCATTAAAATGTTCAATTTCTTTTCCCATGACTTCATCTTTTTGTTAAATACTAAATAAAACAATAGATCTTACCAGGATCCATCGCAGGAGGGTCAGGAACCCAACTAGGGGGAGCTATAGGGGGTGAAACTGGATCCTGGTGGTCACTGGATGAAGCTCCAGCTTCATGTCTACCCAAACCGGCTGCTCTCAACGAACGTCTCATCATTTCCCGTAATCTCAAACTAAAAGAACATGGACAAAATCAGTGTTCACTACCATGTCTAAACATAACGAAAAGGTGTACAGAACTTCTCATCTGAAATCAAAGTATGTTCTACAAAGGAAACACTCCAGGCAAGGGATATGAAGTACAAATGCCAATTCTGGAATCACAGAATAAGTCACTGAGGGACAGAAATGAAACTGGTGGGCTTCTAGTAGCCCATTCAGAACTAAACCACTATATTAAGCTCCCACACAAACTTAAGCACAGGGAACAAAAGTTGCAGTGAAGTAAGATTAGGAGAATAATCTTTCATACAGTTAAGATAAATGAACAGCTAAACATTAAAACAAAAAATTTTTCTGTCCCCTGTTTATAATCAGTAAGAATTAGTTTAATAATAGACAGCAAACCTACTGATTAGCACAAAACCAATATTGTTCGCCTACTAAATCCCTTTTCATGATCTCAAAAGTAATTGAGCTAATATCCACACAAGTAGTTTTAAAACGAAGACCAATTTAGATTTACTTTTATACCCAAAAAAAAAAAAAATTCAACAGCACAACTTGCATCCCAATGAAATTAATGAATGAAACTAGAGCTTGTAAATGTGTTGTTAAGATTAATGTCTGGGTGTGATTTTTTTCTCCTGCTATAAAAAAATACTGTACGAGTATGCACATCACTAAAAAGAAAAAGAAATAATCACAAATACAGACTTCGTAAGGGGAACCAGTAACTACCTATACAAAAATCTATACTTTACCTCTGAATAAAATCTCACAAAAGCTACAAAAATAATACATTTAGAACTAACAATAATTTAAGAGAGAGCACAAAAGGCAAATCCCTTTAGCCACAATTTTAGAGCTTCTAAAGTGCATAAGGAGTAAAAACTCCGGTTTAAGGGCCAGGCAACACACAGGGACTTCATTCTCCCATGTAGACTCAATCCCAAAGACATGACATTCTGATGTGAAAGACCTAACACCTTAGTAGGAAGGCATAACAAATCTAAAAATAAGTAATTTCAAAAGTTTTACTAATGTTTGAATCTCAATTGCAATTATTATTTAATCTGAGGGTAAATGTGTTTTTCCATATCAATACATTTTTAATTTTATAAGGAAATTTTTAAAAGCATTCACAATAATTACATCAGAGGCTACTTTCAGGAACACATCTATTTTATAAGGCTTATTTATGATGTACTTTTTGGAACAAAAACACTCTGGAAGATTCTGCAAAGTAAAATTTAATGTCTCAAATAATATATCTATTATAGTATTCGCTATTAAAAAATATCTATATTTAGTTCTTTTATAGTATCAATGTCTTCTTTTTCCCAATTTAGAAATTTGAATTTAAGAGTTTTTATAATATGGAAGGGAGCATGGCACAGTAATCATTTCAGTCAAGGTCACTTCCCTGTCCAAAGACATCACCCACAGGAAAAGGCAAAATCCTTACCAGCAACAGCACACACCATGGTGACTGTTCACACTGTGATACTCCTATACAATTTTAATTAAGCTCGACACAGACACTTGGTATTCTAATGTGTCGTACAGAAAAAAAAATCAGCGATAACTGGGAGGCATTGCCAATAACCTGAAAATAAATGCATGCTTTGGCCTTATCAAGAAGAATGCTTACACCAGGGTCACAAACTCAATGCCTAATGGATCAAAAAGGTAAAATAAATGAGTAAAGGGCAGTCAGGTGTAAGAAACAGGGAGCAGTGACAAACTAGAGGCATACATGCTCATCTAAAGGCATTCAAATTAAAAAAGAAAAAAATGACATTGCACAGGCCAAACAAAACATATGTGGGCTATTCCCCAACCTCTAGCTTAGAGTTCATTAAGAATAAATGAAGATAAATTGAGACCATAGTCTCATCTTGAACTTGCAAACTCCCAACTTTGTTGTTGTGATGTAGTCAATTCAATATTAAATGAGGGGGTCATTCCTTGTCATTTTTTAAATTGTCCTTAACCTTTTTTCTTCATTAGGTCTTGGGAACATTTTTAAATACAATGCCCAGCTCCTCATATAGATTCTTAAAAAACAAAAAAAAACAAAAAAAGAAAATTATTCTTCAAGATGTTGTACACAATTCATGAAGATTCACCTGTATCCTCAGTGGCTGAGGACAATACTGAGGAGATACCACCTTGGCTGCTAAGATTCAGAGTTTTGACATTTCTTCGTATAGGCTTGCCTGGAGTCATCGTATTTTCTGACAATATGGAAGAATTCAAGGATGATGTAATTTCCTCTTTGTAAGCACGTTATATCCATGCTACAGAAGCCTTAGAATCCAGTCATGTTCAAACATAACACTGTGACAAAAAAGCGAAGGTCATGTGTCTTCCAGATTAACAATCTCTAGAGTACATACACCTGCAATCAGATGCATCAATCAAGCTTTCCACTAAATCTGCCCTTTGTACTCAGGAACTATTGAGTCACATAATAAAACTTCTGAGTCAAATCATCATCTGAAGGCATTTAACAGTATTCCATTCAATATTGAAATTGCATCAGTTTTGAGCTTACAGCTCATGATCCCAGCCTGCATACTCATCAAGGGACATCGCCTAGAAAATCCATTGTAGGCTAGAGGAGGGTTTCACTTCAATGAAGCAGAGTCTGTGGACTTCCTACTGCCCGGCGTGGATAATAAGACTCCTGTGCTTTCATCTGTTCAACCGGCAGCCCTGAGTTTGAACTGGTTAAGAGCACTGCAGTGAAATCTTCGGCAAATTCCTCAAAGGAGCTTACTCTGCAAATTATTTCTGTGAGCAACACATCACCCACTCTTGAAGCTCCTTTTAGTCTTTGCCTTCAAAATATCCTTACAAGAAAAAAAGATGGCAGCACTGGCACTGGACCAAGCATATCAGAGTCCAACTTGATTTGTACCTGTAATTTCCCTGAGAAAATGAAATACCTGAAATAATTCAGACACTAATTTCTTCATGAAGAATTTAAGTTGCTTTCCACTTTAGACCAAACGCTTTGTCTGACTAGTATAGTCCTAAATAAATAAACTGGTGATAATTTCCATTTTGTATAGTCTACATAATCCTTTTGTGCTGTTTTAAATTATAATTTGATCACCCACGAATAGTTTTAATAAACCTCACTTCAGGATGTTTTTGAACCCGGGAAGCTATCAAGTTGGTAGCCTTCCTGGTGCCAGTTGAAGAATAAGCATTTTTAAAGGGATAGATAAATAAGTAACAGAAAATAGACAAGGAGAGTCTTCATTTTACGTAGACTTTACAACCTATCGCATTAGCACACAGCGAGCAGTGCTTCCATTAATGATCTGTCAGTAACCAAGAATTTTGGCTCCTTGTATCTAGAATAAATGTGCTTTTTCATACAGAAAGAAAACTCTATCCTGGATTCTTTATATTCATCATCTAGTCCAACACCTAGCAATTTTTAATGGGTTATAAAGGTTTGTCCATCCCACAACTCAGAAGGCCTGAAAATTTAAACACCAAATATTCATGATACACACCAGCCTTTCATTTCTTCCCAAATTAAAAATATCTGAGAAAATGACCTAAATAAACAATCTGAAAATAAAAGATTGAGGTTCTTTCTATTATTATATTAATTGTTCTCCAACTAAAGAAAATAATTTCCTAGAAAGCAAGAATGAGGCATTTAGAACATATTCAAAGAATCAGGCTTAAACTACTTGTGTAAATTATCTCCAATTTATAAAGTGTCCTAGAGTCTATTGTTCTATACTTAAGCTCTAATTTAGTTTTTACCAGATATTTTTCCCAAGGTGTAGCTGGGAGGAACAAAACAAAACAAAAAAGGACCCACCAATTCATGTATATGACAGGTAAGAGACACACTGTTTTCTGTACTTTGGTGTTTTTTCCTCCAATTAAACTTTTCGGGTAAAAAGCACATTACCTTCGGCTACTTGATGATCCAGCCCGATTACCTGGGCCATTACTTGAAACAACTGATATTGCATTTGCAATGGCCTCAACAGCAGAAAGCCTTTCTGCAAATGTATTTCTTTCAGACCGCTCTGCTTCTGAAACATAAAAGAAAAAATTAGGATGGATTTAAATTTCAAAAATAACTAATATATTGAGTATGTACAGGCCGATAAATGCTAACTGCTATATATTTAGTGCTTTAATTCACATACTAGATAACCATTTAATTTTTCCTCCTTATAACGATAAACACTTAAGATAGATTGAACTACGACCTTTAATATGTGATTTATTTCCTTATCTGTCTTATTTCTCAACCCCTAAAGGTCAAAAAGAAGGTCATTAATAAATAGACTGAAATTTAGCTTTCACTACCAAGAAAGAAAAAGATCCATTTATCAGTATTTCAGTCTTAGTTCACATACCACTTATAATCCTTTAGTGATTCAATGATAATGATATAAAGGTCAGAAACCTGCAAACAATTATTCAAAACTGTAGCTACCAGATTATCAGCAGCAGAATTCAAAATAAGGAAAAACATTATGAATCACACACAGTTGCACTTTAAGTTTTCAGTTTCTCCCTTCCTTTAGCCAATTAAAAACTTTATGGCCAAAAAAGCTTATTTACTTTCCAAAAGCATCCAATAACTCAACTAAGTGATTTTTCCTGTCTACATTCTAAGAATTGGGATAAAAGCTGCAACAATATAACTTGGCTTCAATTGCTAAATCATTCCCATGGTAATAAAAGTCACCTGCAATTATAAAATCAGTAAAACTCATTCAGTATTACATATCCATTTTGTATATATAACATAGAGAATATTATTAAAAACAATAAAAACACACTGATGAAAAATTTATTTGCTTGTGTTAACATACCCTATTTTTACCTTCTGAGAAAGTAAAAAGAAACTCCAAAATTTTACAAAACCAAGTAAAAAAGTACACACAAATTCTTTATAGTGATTTGCTTTTCTTTCCTTTAACAATTATATTTTCGCAACTGCCTAAAACTCCTTTTAAAGACTTTGTTATAGCTCTTAATCTCACCCTCTTCTTCTTTAGTTTCTTTATTGCTGGTTGGAAAGCAAACTGATACACAAGCATGCAAAATATTTCGATTTCCATCACATCTGTGGCTGATGAATGTCTGTAGCATCTGTAGATTCTGCTCTAAAACAACTGCTTGCTCAAGATTCATAAGATATTGTCGACAGGCCTCATAGTCACAGCGTAGAATGTGTTGCATTAAGGTTTGTTTCTGTGCTCAGACAAATTGGGGGAAAAAAATTTCAATGAATTCGAACAGCACATTACATATGTCAAAAATTTCTCATGGCCAAAACAATAACATACAAATGGATCTGCAAATAAGTAGAGACAATTTCAGGTGGTCTGCAAAAGTAGAACTTGGGGGTACCCTTTAAGCAGAGTGTACAATTGACAGGAATAGAAATGGGAGCATAAACTTCTATAAAGGACCAGTAAATATCTTTACCTTTCACAACTAACTCAACTGTTCCATGTACAATGAATAAACAAATGGAAGTGGCTGAATTGGGCATGTGGGCTATAGTTTGCCAATCCCTGGTTTATATTACATGTTAGATAACTATCAAGTTGGAACCCTATTAATATTGTTAACCAGTTAAGCAAAAGGTACAAATTTTATTCCAAATTTATTCTCACCCTCTTATGTTCTTCAAGGTTATATTACATTGTGGTACATAAAAACCAAAATCTTCAATTCTCCTGGAACCATGACAGGTACAATTCTGAAAGGTGACAACTAATGTACTTAATTGTCAAAGACGATGGTACTGATAAGTATTCATAGAACCTATCATTAACTACCTGACAAACACGGCACGAACACCTAGAAATTCAACTGTACTTCTTTCAGAATGGAAAATGATAGTTTTGGACTATTTAATGGACTGAATATAAAGTTTTAGTTTTATAAAACAAATCTGTTCATTTTAACTACCTCTAGGAACAACAGAAAAGGTGGGAGAAAAAGCATGTGGGAGTACAAAAGGAAGAAGAAAATCACATTTCAACAACTTGCCACCTTCCCCAGAACTGCCTAAATAAGCTCTCCTCTCCCCCAAACTTTATGGGGAAGAGAAGGTTAAAACTGGGGGACAAGTGTCCACACAACAAAATACATCTAGGCTGGGCATGGTGGCTCATGCCTGTAATCCTAGCACTTTGGGAGGCCAAGGAAGGACAACTGCCTGAAGCCAGGAGTTCGAGGTCAGCCTGAGCAAGAGTGAGACCCTGTCTCTACAAAAAAATAGAAAAATTAGCTGGGCATGGTGGCATGTGCCTATAGTCCCAGCAACTTGGGAGGTTGAAGCAGGATGGATCACTCGAGCCCAGGAGTTTGAGGTTGCAGTGAGCTACAATGACACCAACACACTCTAGCCTGGGCAAGACAGCTAGACCCTGTCTCAAAAAGGAAAGGGGAAAAAAAAAAAAGAAAAAAAGGAAGAAAGAAGAAAAGAAAAGAAAAGGAGAGAAGAGAAGAGAATGGAGGAGAGAATGGGAGGGGAGGGGAGAGGAGAGGGGACGGGAGTGGAGGAGAAGAGAGGAGTTCAAGTTTTCTTTGTTTCTAACCTGGATTTTGCATTAATCTATTATCTGATTTCTAAACTTCTGTTCTCCACCAACTGCTCTCTAAAAACCCCCCCTCCACTGTTAATCCTTTTACAAAATCAGATTACAGTATTCACCAGCTTAAAATCCATCTCCATCTAGCTTTCAGGGAAAAGTTTAGGTCCCTTAGGTTAGCACGCAAGGTACCCTAGTGCCTCTCTACAGCTTTATCAGTTGCTACTAACTGATCTATATGATTCCTACCTTCATATCCAAAGGATGTACCCATTCTCTCAACATATTAATGAGATTCATGAAGGTTGCTCTGATAACACCTCACACCTTCATCCCAGTAAGGACCCTTACCTGATCATTCATAACTCTGTCCAGGTATCACTTTCTCAGAGAACTATTCTGTACACAACCTGATTTACATCTCTCCCCGCTGTGCTCCCACAACATCGTGCATGCCTCTCTCAAACACTTAAATTATACCATTGCCTCTGTTGTCCTAAAAGTAAACTATTAGCTCTTGTAGGGAAGAAAGAAGCAATGAATGACCTATTCGAGATTGTCTCCCTAGACCTTAGCAGTATCTTCTGAATTAAAAAAAGCTAAGTAGCTTCAAAACTCAAATTACCTCTACAGCCATGATGATAATAGCAGCTTTCTTTTTGATTGTTGAATTGGCAGGAAGATTTATTAAAGAATGCACACCCATCCCAAGACTACTAATAGGTGGAAGATCAAGCCAATCAGGATCCCTTATTCCTCCCATGCAATCTTTGGCCATTGGGTAGATAGTACCATTTCCATCTCGAAGAATAATAGGAGACTCCTGTAATATAACAGAAAGAAAATAATACAGTTTGATGCCTAATCAAAAAATGCATCTCTGATTTTTATAATAGGTGAAATCAATATGCAAATTCTATCCCTTGAACTAATTTAAAATTGAATTTATTTTTAACTTAGATTGTTAGTAAAAATGGTCAAATAAGAAACCTAGTATTAAGATGTGCTGAATATTCCAAATTTTTTAACAGTGTACTAACAAACAAACCAGAGCCAGATCCTAAACTTCACAAAAATGCCATTGTTGTTACAGCACTTTTCAAAAGCAAAAATGAGCCTCTACCTGTCCAGCAGTGAAAATGGCTACATTCCTCTCATTCTGACCAAGGAAAGCAATGCTGCTTGTAGGGAAATTATTTTCCTGTTCTGCTTTTCCCGTAGCAAGATCAAAGATACAGTACCGTACCCAGTTTCCAGTCTTCAAAACAGCATGCACACCTTTGGAAGCACATAAATGAAAAGAAAAAGTGTTATACATATTTAATAATCTCTAATGAGTATCTACCAAATTTTGACATCTAAGGACACATTTGTAAATCAATTCAAAGATCCATTCCATTCCCTAATGTTATACACAGGGGACAAAAAATGGCCAATGCCTCAAACCACTTTATCCTACTCCCATTTACTACACAAGTATTAATAGGATATAGAATATGCTAGCTGAAAAAGTTTTAAAATCTTTACCTTTGGAATCTACATTCACTGCTAATATTTCTGTTTTTTCAGGTATACAAAGCTTTTTAGGAGTCCTTTGGAAACAGTCAGGAACTTTTGGTGTTCCACCAGTTTTGACAACCTGCATGACACAAAAGGAATTCTGCTCTCAAACTCTATAATATACTCAAGGAGTAAGTCCCAATATTCACCTACTGAATGACTCCTCTACACTTACTTACCTGCAGTTCGTCAATTCTAAGTAACCTACAGTCCTGCAGGAGAGAAGAAGGATCAGCGTCTGGACCGGAGCTGCTCTGACAGTTTGTGTTACTGGATGTTCCTGGAAATTTTACAGCAACATAGGCACCATCCACTTTTAGCACCTACAAGTATAGGCAAATACAATGAATAGTAACAACAGCTTAAATGAAATCAATATGCAAATTCTATCCCTTGAACTAATTTAAAATTGAAGGCATTTAATTCCTTATGAGTATGTTTTTTCAGTGATCACCAAGTTATAAAATTAACCTGGACAGACTCACCAAAGCTTTGCTCTTGATGTTTATAGTCAGTCAAGCCTTATTTGCTAGAGAAAAAGTGAGAAAAACTGACCCACATCACCAGTGATTACAGTCTGTGAATGTTTGGCAGTCAACTGAAAAAATTAAGTATAACCCATGAACTCCTCCCATCTTCTCTCCTTTTTAGGTTATAGTGCCACCGTACTGTCCAACAGAACTTTCTCGACAACGGTAATGTTCTTTATCAGCAGTGTCCTATATGGTAGCCATTAGCTATTAGTGACTACTGAACACTAGAGATGGAGCTAATGTGACTGAGGAACTGATCTTTTAAAGTTATTTAATTTTAATACATTTAAATAGCCACATATATACCTAGTGGCTACCATATTGATCAACACAGAGCGTCAGCAATACACAGGAAGACGTTTGAGTCCCACCTCTGCTACTTAATGCTTTTGATTTTGAGCCAGCGTCATCTTCTCAGAAGACAGTATCTTGGCCATAAACATTTCTATTTTGAGAACCAAATGGAAGAGTATATGAGAAAGGCCTTTGTAAATTACAGAGCATGGTGTATCTGCTCTTTAAGCACAAATGAAATACTATCATATTTTATTAACAGAAACTAATGAGCAATACAATTTATTGAATATCTACAATTTATTCTGTAGATATTCTACAGGTATAGATATGTTTTAAATATGTGTCAGGAGAAAGGTGAAAGTAATGGCATTCCATCTGATGGTCTCTATTTACATGGTTTACAGGCAAAAGCTTCTTCAGGAAAAAAGAAAGTAGTAAGATTTTTTGGTATTAAGAAAGAAGTTTAAATGTTATGGAACATGACCTCAATTAGAACTGTCTAATAATTACAAAGAATAGACTGCATCAAAAAGTATTGTATCTCTGTGCAAATTTCCTATAAATCTAAAATCATTCCAAAATAACATTTTTTAAAAAGCAGTATGTTACCATAAATTCTCAAGGAGAGGCATTATCTCTTAATCTGTCAGGGACAAAGGAGACAGATCTGCATCAGATTCAGGCACGCACCTCAAGAACCCACTGAAGATGATAAATAAAACGGCCTTGAAGAAAGGACTCACAGATGCCAACCATAAATCCTTGGATAACCAGTACCATTATAGTTCTGTTAGCAATTAATTCCTAGATATTTTGAACAAACCTTGCCAACGGGAACATTCTTAACATCTTCCACAAAAACGACTTCCCGAAGAGACCACTGCTCTTCGTTCACTTTTTCCTCTTCTTTTGGGGCAGGGGTTGACCGTCGTCGTTCTTAGACAACAACAAAATGGTAAGTACCAAAAAGAAAATGTAAAAGAGACTTTATAGATTTCATCTAAATATATTTTAAGCAATCATCCTTAAAGGGACACATAATTGAGGTTTCTAAATAAAAATTTCATTAACTACTGTTTTATGATTTGGAGTTTTACGATCAACTTCTACTTCAAATAAATGCATAGTAAAAAGCAGCTATAACCATTAATGCCTAACTATATTAACATGACTACAACAAACAACTGCAAAGAAGGGGGGCAGGGGAACATATTTTGGACTCTCAAAATTAGAGTTATCTGACCAAGGTTTGAAAGGAAGATCTGCTAGACTGTTAAAATTATCACATAAGTATTAAAGTCTAATTTTTAATTTCCTAAGTCATAAATCAACTACACTGTAAAATTTATTTTGTGGAACTTTAAAAAAATCCTTTAATTCCACAGTGCAGCAGTATGTCTAGGTTTATAAATTATACAAACTCTGAGCAAAAGTTGTGACCAAGCTATAACCGATTTACAATAAGAGTCTCAACAAAGATGGATAAATTTTCTAAGCTAGTGGCAGTTAATTTTTATTACTACAATGAATTTTACATATTTTTAAAAACTGTAATTCTCAAAAACAACAGAAATAGTCACACTGTAAATACTATTTTTCCATTTAAAATAAAGCTGTGTAAAAAAAAAAAGTCAAACTACTAGAAACAAAATTTTACATATAAAAAGATATAAAACATGGTAAGTTGCCTTAAATCAGAAACAAACTAAACACAGCTGTCTGCTGGGAACCTTATTTGACCAATGTGCACAACACATAACACTTACTATATGGCATCGAAGCACTGCTGGCAATTGAGGACGCATCACTGCACGTGGACGCTGGAGAAGGTGGAGGACCCATTTCTGTTTTCACTGGTTCCTGCTTACTCTCAGGCCTGAGATAAGAAGAAATAAGAGTCTCCTTATAATTAGGAAAATAATATGAGAGAAACTTGTCAAAGAGCATATTTTTAAGATAAGTCTCTGCTTATAAGGGAATGAAATATTGAAAACTTTAAGTGGTATATTTTTAAGACTAAGGTACTGAAAAGGGTACATAATACATACTTTCAAATACTGTTCTAATGCAGTTAAGAAAAACATACCACAAAGCTATCAATAACCTGGGGCAGTGATTCAGATAAGCTTTATTCGTATTCATATATAGAGCAAACAAGAACTGGTATAAAAGCAAGATTAGTTAGGGTATAGTACTTACTTAGCTTCAGTAGTTTTGTTAGCTTTTTCCATGCTTTTCAAGCTCTCAGGAGATCTAAGTTGAAATCTACAGCTGTCATTCATATTCCAAACAGACTCCATTAAGACACCAACTTTAGGAATCCCAGCACTAATTGAAAATGCAACTGCTCCAGCATGATAAAGAGGATTATTTCTTAAGCATACCTAGCAAACAAAAGAAAACCACCATCAAGATGATACAATTTTAAAACTAACTAGAATATTTATTTCAAATGTATGAAAACATAATACATAAAAAGTACTACTTCCTAGGTTTTCCAAATCACATAATCAGTAAGGCTTAAGAAAGCGTCAACTTAAAGGTCTTCATCAAGAAAATTTGTTCTTAAAATGAAGGAGCAGGAATAATTTCAGCATGTTTACTAAAAATTTAACATTAACTTTAAAAATTAATGAAGTAAATACCTCAATCATTCTGCTACAAAGAAACAAAACAGAAATGGCACAGAAGAAACTAAAAGGGGTTATCATTAAAAAGATGAAATGTGAACAAAACAATCACACATTTTGTCTTTTTCCTATAATTTGAAATCATTTTCTTCTTTAATTCATGATGCTATATAGACTATAACTTTATCTCTGGTGGATATTCTTTCCCTCAGAAGACTTGTTTTCTATTAGCCAAAAACTTCAATGGATAATATAATTTTTCTTTAAAAAAAAAAAAGAATATGTAGACATTAGTGTTAGAAGTTTCACTGAGTTCAGGAGTCAATAACCTATAAAATTCTCACTGTCAGGAACTAACCTCAGGTCATACTCTGAAAACCAATGGCCTGCAAGATGACACTGTGAAATGTGCCAGCAATAGTTCCATCTAAGAAGCCATTATTATATGAACATTATATGTAATGATATGAATATTATTTCTGGAGATCTTTTTTGATATCATCAATAGCCCAATGTTACTGACATTTTGTTCAGTCATCGAATAACCGATGATTAAGTTATACTTGACCAGTGGAATCTATGATGGCCATGATTTTCGGTGGCTTACAGTGAAATTAAGAGACACAAGATGGTGGTGCATTTGAGAAGAACAGGAACTAGAAGCCTAGAAACACTGGCTTAGAGTCGCAGTTCTACCAAAGAATAGTTATGTAGCATTAACTAGTTCTGTGGTACACAATGAATAGTTCGTAAGAGCAGGCTTCTTAGAAAAGGCATACCCTGCTTAGCTGTGACTTGACGGAAATTTTTACCCAGAAATTTTCAGAAAAGACTGGTGAAAGCTTATAGCCTGGAAGAGGATCAATAAGAAAGAAGGCTTAAATTGAAAGAGAAATGTGGCATAATATAATACACATTATTTATTAATGCCTTCTTATAAAATAAATGCACCTTAAAGACAAGGAGGTATGTATCCAGAGTCTAGCATATAATAAGACATGAAATAAATATTTGCTAAATATATTATTCTCAACAATTATGATCTGTGAATGTAGGTACAGCAGAAAACTCTAAGTGACCAACAGTTTTTTCTATGTTAATACATGAATACTCTACTGGTTTTGCAGGTGTGACTGCCTTAAACCTTCAGTTTTTTACAGCAAAACAAAATTTACTTTTACATCGAGGTATATTAATATGCTGCTATCTTCAAGCAATTTAGTGTCAAGTCATTTTATTTAAAGCTTTTCATCAGTGCATCTTTAAAGTATTTTTGTACCCTATAAAGACATACAACTATAATGTACCCATAATAATTAAAAATAAAAAATTTTTTCTGTCCTCCCTACCTACAGAGTAATGCCATCCCACCTGCTAATAAGGCAGCTGCTATTATGTGAGTGCAGTTGATAAGGAGAATATGAGAAATCAGTATTTGAACCAAATGGGCAAAGAGGAAGTCCTCGAAGAGAGGGTGGGGCTCAGGCGGTGGGGGTGCACACAAGCACTGTCCAAAGAAACTACTATAAATAATGAAGGCTGAACAATAATGTTCAGAAGAGTTGGTAATTGCTAAAAACTTTCTAATCGGAAGGCCAAGAAAAGAGAACAAGACAACCACGAGCAGGACAAAAAAAATTAGAGCCATGAACAAAAAGAACAGGTACATTTAAGCTGGGTTCTGTTAAAAAAAAAAAAAAAAAAAAGGTACTATTAAGTTAATAGGAGCAACTAGGGACTAGCTACTTTTTAAGGCATAGGAAATATAGCTGATACCATTTTGTGGTGATGAGAAAATAACTGAATTAAAGGGGTAGATGAGGAAATTAACAGCACATTATATAATAAAAACCACGATTTTTGTCTAAGTTTTAAAGATTAATTATAAAGTTCTTAAACTTTCATTACAACATTTGCTATAATGAATACAAGCATCAAGCTTTATCCTTTAGATAAACTTCCACCAGAGTCTAATATATTAGCATAACAACAGTTCTCAAATTCTTTTGATCTAAAGACCCCTTTTTCACTATTAAATATGACTATTCCAAAACTCTTTTGGTGTGGTGGGTCATATCCAACTTTAATAATTAGCAAATTAAACATATTAGTAATAGAAATTGAGAAATTTAATATAAACAACAATTTTATGTTTTTAGAGACAGGGTGTCACTCTGTTGCCCAAGCTGGAGTGCAATGGCACAATCACAACTCACTGCAACCTCAAATTCCTGGGCTCAAGTGATCCACCCCACCTCTGCCTCCCAAGTAGCTGGTACTATAGGCGTGTGCCAACACACTCCACTAGTTTTTCTTATTTTTTTTTATAGAGATGGGATCTCACTTTTGTTGCTCAGGCTGGTCTTGAACTGTTGGCCACAGTGATCCTCCAGCTTCAGGGTACCAAAGTGCTGGGATTAACAGACATGAGCCACTGTGCTCAGCAAGCAATAATTTTTACGAAAAATAAGTAGATTTAAAAAAAAAAGTAGCGGCCAGGCATGGTGGCTCACGCCTGTAATCCTAGCACTCTGGGAGGCTGAGGAGTGAGGATCACTCGAGGTCAGGAGTTCAAGACCAGCAAGAGCAAGACCCTGTCTCTACTAAAAATAGAAAGAAATTAGCCAGACAACTAAAAATATATAGAAAAAATCAGCCAGGCATGGTGGCATATGCCTGTGGTCCCAGCTACTTGAGAGGTGAGGCAGAAGGATTGCCTTGAGCCCAGGAGTTTGAGGTTGCTGTGAGCTAGGCTGATGCCACAGCACTCTAGCCTGAGCAACTGAGTGAGAGTCTGTCTCAAAAAAAAAAAAAAAAAAAAAATTAGTGAGAAAAGTGATTGTCATTTACATTTCAGCAAATTTCTTAATGTTAGATTTAACAGAAGACAGCTAGATTCTCATATTTATTTCTGCATTCAATTTGTTGTGATATATTATTCTGACTAAAGTATATAAGAAGACTTCACACAGAAATGTAACTTGAAAAGGAAGAAATTTTGCAGATTCCTTGAAAGGATAGAGGAGTAGGCAGGCATCTACGGACCACACTTTGAGAACCAATGGCATATCAGAAAATCACCTTCTGTAAGATAGTACCTATAAGAGTCTAAAACCATCTCAGAAAACAGAAACTAGTAGAAATGGGGATTTGATAACGCCTTCTGCTTCACTAAAAATAACTGCATAGAGCAGTATCTTTCAAACTGCTTAGTCATGAGAATCACCTAGGATGTTTGTTAAGCACAATGATGTCTGGCCCTACCACCAGATAAACTAAAACATTTCAGGTGAACAGGCTCCAGATTTTGCATTTTAAAAGTACCAAATTATTCTTAAAACCAAGCACACATGGGAACCCTGCCCCATAGGGAAACTGACTGACAGTGGGCCAGAATCTATGTAACATTACTCAACTACTGAATGAAGAAAGAATGATGTGTGTGACACATATATGCAACTGGAACCTGGTTCTTCAAATGATGCTCATCTATAAAATGACTTACAGAAGAACTGATTACAGGGAATGAAAATGATTTTGAAGAGAAATGATGTCCCTTAGGACTGGCTTAATTCTAATCACTTACTTGGGTACCAACAGTGATGTTTGGCATTGAAGAAATACCAGCACTGGATTTGGGCTTTTTATTTTTTGCTCTAGCTTTCTCTAACATTTTCTTCCTTTGACTAAAAGGGACTACACCCCTGAAAGGGAAAAACATAAATTGGTCAAATAAGCAGCAAAGCAGCCCATTAAATAGTTTTGAAATTACACATATTATCATTTAAGCATTTCTAGTGTATCTCTAATATTTTTGCTTCAGAATAATATCAGTATGTGTGACTTACTCTTAATTGCAACTTATTCATAGGTTTAATAAATAACTGGATCTATTTCTATTAAACTTTTAGGATTAAATTTTATAAGAAATGCATCAATTGATTTTTTTCTTCCAAATAATTGTATGTCATTAGGAGACTCCCCTATTTCTGACAATGTAAATTTACTGTTAAGTCCTTAAAATATGACAAAGAAAAAATTTAATGCCACCTTTATAACAGAAAAGCTATAATTACATAAGGAAGAAAATATTCATACATAAAATGAAAAAATACTCTATATTCTAAACTTCATATTACATAAAAACAAAGTATATGTTTATATATAGGGGAAAAAAAGATTTAAAATGCCCCCAAACGTTAATAGTAATTACTTTGGGTTGTAGGACTCTAGATGACTTTTGTTTCTACTTTATACTTTTATAAAATTTAATAATTATAATCACTAAGTATGTATTACTTTTATAAATTTATCTTTCTAAAAGTTTTTTTTAATGTTACTTTACTCCAAAGTGAAATTTCCCTCTCTATAAAGCATTATCTTTTGATTGACCCTCCCATGTTGGTATTCTACTCAAAGCAGCTCTCTACACGTATAAAAGCTGTAAGAAATTCCTCCTCCCTGTGAGACTCACCACCAATATAAATTGTTCTCCAGCTGGGCACAGGTATAAAGGGCACAGCAATGTAAAGAAACTATCCGCTCTCCTTGAAGTTCAGTGTAAGTCTGTGCAGTGTGCTCTAATTTGGAAGCCACAGAACTTAAAGTTTCATCCACCCATGTAGCAACCTAAAGAATAAACATTAGAGGTTTAAATTAAAACAAGTAATTTTTTCAAAAGGATTGTGGTCAAAACTAGGGCAAGGCATACATACTCCATAGACTGGAATTCTAAAACGTTCTGAGCTAATGGCTACAAAAATAAATGATTCAAAAAATTCCTTTAAGGCATTAATCAGAAGTAAACATTTGTTCCAACAATTTTTAAGAGTTTAGTGACTTTAATGCCAAACTGATAATGAGGCATAATATCCATATTTTCTCAATCTATATAGTTCATAGCTTCTCAACATCTCCTCTTTTCTCAGCACTTTTCTTGACTATTTTTCCTTCAGGTAAGGTAGAAAGCTACTTTTAAAGTTGGATCATATTAATAGTTACAAACTAGCCAATGAAAAAATTATACATTGGATTATGCTACTAAGGCTTGAGATAATTTATATTTCTGTTAGACAGAAAGACAGAAAATGAAAAGATGAAAAGGGGCAAGAAGAGGGAAAAAACCCAAGAATTTAAGCAAGTACTGTTTATCAATGAAAAGTGTTTCATACCTTGTTATTTTCTGTAGCTACAGTTGCTCTTATGCTATTTGCAGACAGGAGGACTATCTTTTCATTGGTTAACCCCAAAAATGTTGCTCGTGGATGATGTAATGAAGGATTCTTTGAAAGCATAAGAAAAATGATTACTATTTTATATGTTGATAGGTAGAGCTATTTAATGCAAGCTTTAATAAAATAAAATACCTGGGCATTTCTGTAAGGCTCAGATTCACTCCACTTCCACTGATAAAGTTCTCCTTTACTGCTAACAGCCAAAAGCTCAGAATATAGAGCCCCGATACAAATGAATTTTGTTCCATCCTATAAAGTAAAAATAATACAATGGTATAAATATAAAAATTGCCAAATATAATGATTTGAACACTGTCACTTTAATCACTACACCAAACCTAGACTGATTATGAGAACACACAAACCACAGCTATGCATGCAGTCTTTAGCACAACCTACAAAGGACCCATAACATGACCGTGGCTCCCTCCATGAACTCACTCTCTCTCCCCTCCAGTCACACTGGCCTTCTTCCTATTCCTGTACCCTGTCCACTATGACCGTACCCAAGGACCACTGTCCTTGCTGTTCTCTGCCTGTGTTACTCTCTCAGGTGAGTCACTCCCACAAAGGAGACCTCTGACCACATTTTGTACAAAACCACTCCTCTCGCATTCTAGCTCCTTATACTGTCTTCTTTTTAGTTCACAGTACTTCACAACTTGACACATTTACTTGCTTATAGACTATCTCACTCAAATAAAAGCTTTGTCATGTTCACCACTGTATCCTCAGAACTTAGTGCATGAAGTAGGTGCTCAATCAATGTGATGAGTCAGTGAAGCAAAACAAAACAAAACAACAGACTAAGGAGTTGAAGCACGGAAAACCAATTTCAAAATTTAAGATTCTTCCCCTGTAGGCTCTTCCAAGGTATTGAAACACATGTCTATATTTTGTTGTTTAAGGTAAAAGTTCATTTGTTTTAAGGTGATAAATATGAAATGAGTTGGAATGCAATTAAATTATTAAAAGCTTGGCCAATAAATAAATAACACCAATGATAATTTTAACATAAAAAAAAAAACCCAATGGTCAGAGCCATGCATGTACCGAGAAATCTCACAGCAAAACTTGCCAATAACAGATTTTGGGGTTGTGCTTTTCAATACTTCTCTTCTCTTTGGGATTCTGGCTCCAGGGTATGCTAAACTAATGGTGTCTTTCTGGTTTTCTGCCAAATTCCAATCTTATTTGGTCAGCTGGATTATAGTATAGTGCTCGGCTAAAGCTTATAAAGTCTACCAAGATTTATAATTATAATAACAACAGGCTACATATGCCTCAATGTTGTGCAAAAAGAACACTAATTTTAATCTTCTATTTTAGCTGTACCAGTCAGCCCTATTTTCAAGTCACTTCTACAAGGGATTGGGAGAGAGACCAAATTTGGAATTCTCGAGTTAGCAATTCCTCTCTTCCCTTCACCATGGATATCTGCAAAGCATTATTTACTTTCTCCATGGCAGCTGCATCAAATCCTACCTTTTCTACCTCATACTCTCTACTCAACCCCTTGATTAAAAATTAAGGATGATGGAATCAGACCAAGTGAGTCCAAAACCTATATCCAACATTTATCAAGTATGTGACTTCAAGTAAATTACATAATTTCTCTGAACCCTTTTCTTCACCTCTAAAATGGGTATTATAATAACATACTGAGGGGGACAGGGTAAAAACTAAATGAAGTAACATATAGTGTTGACTCTTGAACAACACGGGTTTGAGCTACGAGGGTCCACTTATACATGGATTTTCTTCAGCCTCAGCCACCCCTGAGACAGCAAGAACAATTACTCCTCTTCCTCCTCCACCTACTCAATGTGAAGACATCATTGACTTCCACTTAAATAGTAAATATATGTTCTCTTCCTTATGATTTTCTTAATAACATTTTCCTTTCTCTAGCTTACTTTATAAGAAAAACATAGTACATAACACATAACATATGAAATATGTTAATCGACTGTTATTAGTAAGGCGTCTGGTCAACAATAGACTATTAGTAGTTAAAACAGTCTGTAAGTAATTAAATACGTTGGGGGGAGTTTAAAGTTATACGTGGATTTTTGACCGTGTGGGGGTCAGTGCCCCAAATCCCCACATTGTTCAAGGGTCACTGTATAAAGTACACAGCACAGAGCCCAGTGCAAACAAGTGCTCAGTCAAATTCAACTATGATTACTCTGCTCTCCTCACTTCAACTCCTAATCACCCAGAAAATGATAGCTCTCGGGCATGGGCTTCCTCAATATTCCTACCTCTAGATTTACTTAATGAAAGCATCATTCTCACCTCTTCCCCTCTCCCCATCTCAGAAAGAAGGGCTCTCCTTTACTATTTATAGATAACCCCCACACACACTGGATGCAACCCCTTCTGATATCCTCCAGCAACCATCCAAACTAATCTCTCCTTCAGTCCTACTCATGGTAAAGTGAATTACTGCCTGGCTATGTTTCACCTCACCAGCTTTCAGTAAAGGCAACACTTGCATTGCCAGCTGCCAAATCAATATACCATGTACTTAACTTAATCAATCCATCTTCCCTTTAAATTCTTCAAACCATTCACCTCTGTTCATCTGTTCTGGAACTTGTCCTCTCCCTGTTCACAGGTCACCACTCTCTCCTGGTCTTCCTTCCACCTTCGTGACTATTTTCTCCATCTCCCTAGCACTGCCATGCACTCCCTGACAGGTTCTGTCCTTGTCCCTTTATTCAAATTATGCTTCCCCCTCAGCCTCAGTGACTGCATTTACTAGAGCACCATGCTTTTAAATGTACAAATCTCCTATCTCCAGACTTACCTGTAAGAATCCTCATCTTGAATGTCTTTAAAAGCACAAAAACATCTCCAAAATAAATTCATTATCTCCTGCAAAGCTGCATCTCCTCTGCGGTCCCTGCCTCGGTGTATGACATCTACCACCAACCGGTAATAGAAGACGTAGGAACTTGGGAGCTCTCCTCAGCTCCCCATTTTCTCTCATCGATCCACTAGTAAACCAGTGTGGCACTCATCTCAAATTCTGCTCAGATTCTTCCTTTCCCCTGTCCCCACTCCCCCTTGGTTGAGATCCTCACAATTTCTCTCTTTAACAACTCTACCATTCTCATAACTGACTCTAGATTTTTTTCCTATTCCTTTCTCCCATGAAGCCAGGTGTTCACTTCCTTAAAAACAAACAAACAATAAAAAAATCCCATCAATCTCATTATGTCACTTCTCTAAGCATTGTGCCAGCTTCTTAGTTACCGTAGAACAGCTTAACTTCTTGAAGCTTGGCCAGTGGTCTGGTTGTCCCCATCCTACCTCTACTCCTACTCCTTACCACATAGGAGCAATTCTGAACTTTTCATTGTCCTACAAACACACCATGCCCTTTCATGACTCTAGACTCATGCTTGATATGCTTGGAATACCTCTACATCTTGGTCAATGTCTACTTCACCTTAAAAATGCTGCTTTAAATGCCATCTCCCCCATGATGCCTGTGCCAAATCTCTCAGGTATTATTAGTCATTTCCCAAGCTGAACACTTAAAGCACTTTATTCACACCTTCAGTCATCACACTGTGAACACATTACATGCTACGTGAATGTTTGTGTTCCCCATGAATGTCCATATCATATTCACCTCCACATTGCCACAGGCCAGTTTGGCACATGGCACAGAGGTGGAGCACGCTGACTCACTGCTGAATGAACAAATGAATCTTAACTCCAACTTCTTGAGGTAAATGCCTTACTAGAGCAATATAATCCTAAAAAACCATCCCAATAGCGAGAGCATGGTGTGTGAGGCCCTCTCAGAACTGGTCTGTCTATATCCTTCAGGGATAGGCCAATGCTCCCTAGGATGATAAGTCCTGGATAAGCCAACTAAACCCCAAAGGCCCTGAAAACCCACTATAAACAAATGCAGATGGACAGCACAAGCACCAACCACAGGAAGAGGACAAAAAAACCACCTATTATTTCTTGCCTGCTTCAGATTTGTCTATGGAAAAGAAACTTAATTGTTATCTTTTACCTGTATTTCCTCTACTTCCCCTTCTCCCCCCACTGGCCTATGGTAACCACTGTTTTATTCTCTTTATATTGTATATAACCCTTTTTTCTTAAAGATTCCACATGTAAGTGAGATCATGCAGTATTTTTTTTCTGGCATCTGGCTTATTTCACTTAGCATAATATCCTCCAGGTCCATCCAAGTTGTGGCAAATGGCAGGATCTCCTTCTCCAATGGACATTTAGGTTGTTTCCGTATCTTGGCTACTGTGAATAATACTACAATGAACGTGAGAGTGCAGATATTTTTACGAGGTGTGATTTCAACTCCTCTGAGTATATTCCCAGGAGAACTGCTAGGTCCTATGGTTGTTCTATTTCTAATTTCTTTAGGAACCTCCATACCATTTTCCAAAATGCCTGTACCAACTTATGTTCCCACCCAACAGTGTTCCCCCAACGGTGTTCCCTACCTTTGACAACATTTGTTATCTTTTGTCTTTTTGATAACAGCCATCCTAATGGGTGTGAAATGATATCTCATAGTAGTTTTAATTTGCATTTCCCTCAAGATTAGTGATGTTGAGCACCTTTTCATATATCTGTTGGCCATTTTTATGTCTTCTTTGGGCTTTGCCCATTTCTTACTTTTATCTTTGTTTGTTTGTTTGTTTTTTACTTTCCAGGAACTGGCAGAGGATGCTCATTTTTTAATCAGGTTGATTTCCTGCTTTGACTTGTAAGACTTCTTTTATAAATATTGGATATTAATCCCTTATCATGCCAGGCTCAGTGGCTCACGCCTATAATCCTAGCACTCTGGGAGGCCAAGGAGGGTGGATTGTTTGAGCTCAGTTCGAGACCAGCCAGAGCAAGAGCAAGACCACGTCTCTACTAAAAAAAACAGAAAGAAATTAGCTATGTACTATCTAACTTAAGGATCCAATTTCATTCCTTCACATGTGGAAATCCAGTTTTCCCAGCACCATTTATTGAAGAAACTATCTGTTGTTCTCCACTGTGTCCTTTTGGTGCCCTTGTCAAAAATTAGTTGACTATATATATTTGGATTTATGTCTGGGGGTCTTCTATTCCATTGGTCTACGTTTCTGATTTTATGTCAGTATCAGGCTGGAAATCTGATGCCTCCAACTTTTTCTTTCTTTCTTTTTCAGTATTGCTTTGGCTATTTGGGCTTTGTTGTGGTTCCACACAAAGTTTAGGATTGTTTTTTCTGTTTCTGTGAAGAATGTCATTGAAATTTTAATAGTGATTGCATTAAATCTGTATATTACTGTGGGTGTTATAGATATTTTGGCAATATTATTAATAATACTTCTGATCCAACAACATGGGATATCATTCCACTTATTTGTGTCTTAATTTCTCTCAGCAAAGTTTAATGGTTTTCAGTGTACAAATCTTTCACTTCTTTGGTTAAATTTTTTCCTAAGTATCTTTTTCTTGTTGATGTTATTATCAATGGGAATGTTTTCTTGATTTCTTTTTCAGTTAAGTTCTTATTAATATATGGGTATGCTACTAATTTTTTGATTTTGTATTCTATAACTCTAGTAGATTTCCTTTATTAGTTCTAACAGTTTTTTTGTGGAATCTTACGGTTTTCTACCTATAGGATCATGTCATCTCCAAAAAGAGATAATTTCACTTCATCCTTTCCAATTTGGATGCCTTTTATTTCTTTCTCTTGTTGGACTGCTCCTGCTAGCACATCCAGCACCATATTGAATAGAAGTGACAACAGTGAGCATATCTGCTTTGTACCAGATCTTGGTGGAAAAGCTTTCTGTTTGTCCCTGTTGATTATGATGTTAACGGTGGGGTTTCCTAAATGGCCTATGTTAAGGAACTTTCCTTCTATACCCAAATCTTTAGAGTTTTTATCTGGAAAGAATGCTCAACTTTGTCAAATGCTTTTTCTGTATCAATTGGGATGATCATGTGATTTTTGTCTTCCACACTGCTAATGCGAGATATCACATTAATTAATTTGTGTATGTTAAACCAGCCTCGTATGACAGAGATAAATCCCATTTGGTCATGATGTACAATCTTTCTTGATGTGTTGTTGAATTTGCTAATACTTTATTGAGGATTTCTGCATCAATGTTCAGAGATTGCTATCTGTAGATTTCTCTTCTGGTATTATCTTTATCTGGCTTAGGTGTCAAGGTGATTTTGGCCTCGTAAAATGTATTTGGTTTAGATTCTTGATGGAAGTAGCTTGATATAAACATACAGTTCTAATTTATATGTATATGTAACAAATAATTAAATTTCTAGTCTAAGAAAAATAAGCTGCAAAAGTGACAGAAAAGTGAAAAACAGAGTCATGTTAAGTAACTGCCTAATCAAAAGATTATCTCTTCTCATCAAGGTAACTGAATTACAGTATCAAAGCTATTTCCAGAAGTACAAAGTACAATGAGCAGTCACACATCCCAGAACAAGAGTCAAAAAAAACATTAGATGCATAGAAGGATGGGTGGGTGGGTAGCTGGGTGTATGGATGGATGGATGGCAGAGGGGGCATAAGAGGAGAGAGAGAGGAGTAGGGGGGAGAAGTAGAAAGGGGGGGGCAGGGAGGAGAAAAGATGGATTCCTGGGGGAGGGGCAGCATATATAAGAAAGATGATGTTTCTGGGTAGAACTCTTCACAAACCAGTATAAACCTGGTTCAACTGTGAACATCATAGTCTTGGACTTAGAGCAGATTCAGGCATTCCTACCACTTCTCACTTTGGTACAGATAGACTACTTGTTAGTTTCCTATTACACTAAATTATTACTATAATGAAAAATTTTCATAACTTGTATTCTAGTTGAGTCAGACAACGGGTATGGATTGTATCTATTCATCCTGTGCCTAATTCACTACTAAGAGAGAACCTGGCACATAAAATACAATTGCTACATGGACCTAACTTGGAAATAGCCAAATCCACTGGGCTCTCTCACTTTCCCACGACCTGCAGGAACTGCCTGTTCTCTCTTCCTGGAACAGGACCATGCTTCTCCTTGCCCTATACATTTTACATATACTAACTCATTTAATTCTCATAGTAATCCCAAAAGGTAAAAATCATTATTATCCGTATTTTATAGATTAGAAAATCAAGGCAGAAAGAGGTTAAAGAACTTAACCAAGGTCACACACTTAGTCAGTGGCAGGGTTAAGATATGAAATCCAGCAGTCTGGCTCCAGAGTCCACATTCTTTGTAGTCACTCTATATGGCCTCCTATGATTCCCCAAAGCCTCTTGTGCTTAATTCTACTATGGTACTTATTCAAAAGGATTAACATTATTTTTCTTCTTCCTATAAAAACTCTTGCCGCAACATCTAACAAAAAGCCTAACACACAGTGTACAAGTTATCTAAATTAATAATGATTGAATGGCATGACCCTCACTTCTTGTCTTCATGGAGCTTTCAAGATCCCTATAATAATATTAGTTTTGACATTTAACTCAAAGAATAATTTGGGGAAATAAATATTTATAGTTTGCAGTTACCTCACATATTTTCAGTTCAAGATTATACTGTAAAAGCTTACACAAAAGAGAATATTGCATCATTAACAGAATTTTTTTTTTTTTTTTTTTT
>NW_012144966.1:1670616-1698253 GCF_000956105.1 Propithecus coquereli | reverse complement strand
CTCAGCCTCCCGAGTAGCTGGGACTACAGGCATGCGCCACCATGCCCAGCTAAATTTTTCTATATATTTTTTAGCTGTCCAATTAATTTCTTTCTATTTTTAGTAGAGACGGGGTCTCTCTCGTCCCCAGGCTGGTTTCGAACTCCTGAACTCAAACGATCCACGTGGACCGCCTCGGCCCCCAGAGTGCTAGGATTACAGGCGTGAGCCACCACGCCCGGCCAACAGAATTTTATTAGCCTACAATATGGTAAAATTTTGAAGAACTGGTTGTTTCTCTAAATAGATGCTGGGAAACTAGTTACTAATACAGTTACTTTACCAACAGAATTTCTCTTGTACCCTAAGAAAAGGCAGAATGAAAATTACTGTGGATACTAACCATACTTAATGTATTTAAGAATGTTGGATTAGATCATTTCTGAAATTAAGCTAGGATGCATATTTTGACAACTCTCCCCCTCCTTCCCACCCCTCCCACCCCAAAAGCAACACTACTTTCCATGTTTAGAAGGAAACCTAATGCCATAGGAAAATACTAATCAGGATTTCTGGCTTCATTGCTAGATCTGCCATTAAGAAGCCATGTCAGCAGAAGCAAAGACATCAAGTTTCCTCATCCATAACAATGAATGGATCAGAGATAAGCTACAAGAACTTTTCCAGCTATCAAATTCCAAGTTTACCATTATGTACAAAATTAGGACTATCCTTTAGCAGCCTGATATGCTGAAGATGTAGAAATATACTATTCTGTCAAAACAACAGCCCACCAAGATTCAAAAAAAAAAACCAATCAAGAAGACTATAAAGAGATCCACATTTTAAGAATAAATATTAATTTGTATGACTAATCATCATTTGTCTCCCGCACTAGACTTCAAGTTTTATAAGGACAGGCTCATGCTGGTGATAAATACAACCCCAGCAAAGCACCAGGCATTTAGCAGCAATCAATCAACATATGTCTGTGGCATGGTGCAGTTAAAATGATCGATGCCTGCTCTTCAAGTGCTCTGGTTTCCAAGTCTTGGCCTACACATGGCATTCAAACTGTCCCAAGCCGGGAATCCCTGCTGGGTCTGTCATTAGACTCCACCCCCTACTCTTGGCAGACTAGTCTCTTCTGGTGCTGGTACCTCCTTGAATGAGTGCATCCTGACCCTATCTCCCTGCATTCTCTACCTACCTCTCCATCCCCTATCAAGCCTTCCCCCAAAACCTTCCACTCTCCAGGGATCACTACCCCCACCAATTTTGGGAAACCAATATGGTCTTACATATTACCTATTTCTTCATGTGGTATTTATTTATATCCTGTTCCCCTGTGTAACAGTTTTTCAAGTTGTCCTAAAGTTGCCTGAAAGCAAGGTCTTCTTTCCTTTTAACAGCTCTCTGCATTCTCTGATTGTTGCATTGATCCCTGCAAATAAGCATCTAATGGTATTTGTTGATGAATGTGATAATGCTTAACAGTTTGATTGAGGGCATAAGATTTTCTTTCCCAGAATTGAAATCTGAATGTCTAGATTTCAATCATGAGCTAATAAAGTGTTTCACTTTCTGATGCTATTTTAAATTAGATGTTTAACAGAAAAAAGGGTATAGGGTAAAATATACTTTGTTTCACATACTGCTGTCTTCCTTTCATTCAATGTCTAAAAAGCTGAGGAAATGACACGCTGAGAGTCTATACAGTGTCATGATGTCACAATGCACTTAGTAACTGTCTCTGAAAACAAGCTGTACCTAAAAGCACGCCTATCCGTAAAGGCCAGCAAAGGCTGGCTAAATCTAACAGAGTGTATAACGGCTAGGGGAAAAGCTTGCTAAACTTGTACTATTCAAACTTGTACTTTCATTAATTAAATAAAATAGATGAGAAAGAAGCCTAGACTAATATGTGATGGCACTATTAAAACATGATTCATGAGTCCTCTATTACTTCCTGCCAATACGAAATAGACACAGCCCTAACATGATCCAGACAGAAAAATAGGACAGAGTAAACAATGTACAAAAAAGAAAAAACAAAAAAAAAAAAGGAAAAAGCCCAATGGTTTAAATCACTCTCTACCATATGAAGTAAAAGTAGAACTAGGGATGTTTCTAGTTTTATGGAAATAAGAGAATACAATTAAGGGAAAGTTTGGCAGCTGCCAAAGAAAACAGAATAACCTTTTGCTTCCAAAGAGACTGATTAAAATTCATGTTCTTTCTTGCATTCAAACTTCCCACATGAGCTGAATGCAGAGGAAAATAAATGAACTACTTCGAGATTCACAATAACTATGGAAACATAAATTTAGAAAGTTAGTAAGAACCTTTTCTCCTTCAATATCCCAAATTCAAATTCAAAACAAGGAAAAGAAATCCCTATCAAACTCTCCTTATCTGCTAGAGATTAACCTTAAAATTATCATCTTCTTTTAGTTTACTTCAGCTTAAGAAAATTTCCTACCCAACTAGCAGAAGAAACAGGCACACTGAAAAAACAAGTGGAAAACATATGGCTCCCTATAGGAGTCTTTGAAGATGAATTACCAATTATTTTTACTTAAGACAATGAAACATACATACCATCAATATGTATCAACTCTGTTTCACTTGTGGCATTGGTAGATTTTCCGAGATTCAAATCGACTTAACAAATCCTAGATGCTTTCTAGAATTCAGTCATTGCACTGTTTCTCAAGATGCAGAGCAGAACTCTCCTAGTCCATTCCTATTCAGCCTGTTTTGTCTCCCATAGCATTCAAAGCAAAGGGCCTGTCAGAATTCACTGCCATTAAGTGGGACAGCTAACTAATCAAAACAACACAGATCCCTAATCTTGTCATGACATGCATGCTGTATCAATAACCAAAAACTTGCCCTGCAGAAACTGGTATCCACCTGACTTTTATAAATTTCACAGAAAGAATTTCTACTAAGGAATGTAGCATCAGTTACTAGAGTAATTATTATCAGAAAAGAAGTCCCAGAACAGAATGTTGGTGTGTTACCTAGAACTACCATCCCAATTTTGCCGCTTTACTTCATCAAGTAGGAAGAAAAATAGCACCACTGAACACATCTCACTTAGATGACTCATGCAATGCCAAATAAAGATATTCTGTTTATATTTTAAAAGAAAACAAAAATATCACTTTATGTTTGTGCTTTTCTCCTTGAATGATATTAATAGTATAAAAATCCAAATAAATAAAACAAAAACCTGAGGGTGAGGGCTGAGGGGACTCATCAGAAATCCATTTTAAATGGAAAAAACTATAAATTTTTTCCAATTACCTTATCAGGCCACCACTGCAAATCTTCTCCTAAAGATACTGGACTTTGAACAGGTGTATTCTTCTTATCCATGTTTGGCTCTCCTTCCTTGCTGGTAGAGCCCCTTTCATTATCAAATGAGGCTCCATCAAGCCACCTTCGTTCACGTAAACGTAAAACGGATTCACGTTCACGCAACAGCTCAGAGTCTCTCTCTAAGGGAAGAAGGAGAACTGGTATGCAATTGGGTCACACCAGTGGGATAAAAGTAAGCCACTCTCTAGTAAAGACCCTTCAGGATGCAACTAACAGCAGTTTATCTACTCACAAAAATTTATGTAAATGTCTAATGAGGCTGACATGCAACATTCAAAATATTAACTCTTTCAAGTGAACGTATAAAAATTAAAACCTAGTATTTTTAAAAATTACATACAGGCAGACTTTTCTACATTTCTGCTACATGTTTTTAGAGCAAGAACTGCTTTATTTGGAACTGAATTTGGGTTTTTTTTTTTAATGGAGTTAAAATTTTGGGCTTTCATTGGAAATGTTTTCTATGAACTTTTTTTTATATATTAGAAAATGGGCACAAATTAGAATTTTAACATGTTAGACACATATAAGCAAATCAAAAAATGCACACAGGAAAAAAACTTGAAAAGGTTATGCTACAAATCCATTAACATAAACTAATTATAAAATTTTTGCCATCCAAGCCCTTGTTATAGGCTGGATTTTTATGAATAAGTCTTAACTAAAATTTTTCAAGGAACCAGATAGGCTTTTTCTTTTTTAAAGAATCTTTAGAGGAAAGATTTCCTTACCAAAATGCTTCTGTTGCGATTGGCTTACAAACTGTCTAAAGTCATTTTTTTTTTCCAGTTTGCTCACATATTACTTTTTAAAATAAGGTAACCAAAATAAACTTCCCAAAACTTGGATAATAAGGGCTAGAAACAAAATTACATTGAACCATAAAAAAAACTGCCTTATATGCAGGTTAAAAGTGGTCAGGTACTGGCTATTTCCTACGGTTCAAACTGTAAGTAATGCCTATATAGAACTTAGAAAAAGAAAAAGGGAGATATTTAGAAGGAGTTATTTGTGTTAGATATTGAATATTTGAAAATGCATTACTAGATACATTTAAGATTGTAAAGTATGCATTTATTTTAAAATTCTTAAAGCTATTACAATACATTCAGTATATTAAAAGATCACCATAGATTTGTTATTTTAAAATAACAAAGACTTAAGTACTAGATATTTGCAGCAAGTTCTTAATGTAACATGGCATCTTTTTCAGTTTATTAATGATCACTAAATACAGCTGATTTTAGTCTGAGATTTGAATCAAGCAGTTTTACATTCTGGAAAGTAAACATATTGACTGAAAGTTACAACGCAAGCTAAAGCTGTATACAAACATATAAAATGAGAGGCAGGATTAATGATTTCAATATCTACCTTCTAACCTCTACTATATACTGTATCTTTTAAGGACTTCAAACTTTTGAAAACAGAATTTTAATAAGCTAATCATTTCTAAACATTTAATACTGGCCAATCTCATTCTAATAAGTTTCGTCATACTTCACTCTTTCATCTAACCAGGATTTAAAACAAAGAGAATAATCACTTTATTTTAATCAAATAAACTAAGGAGACTTATTTTCTGAATGCTGCATGTCAATGTAAAGTAGAATTCTGCTTTTAGTTCAGAATCCATATTCCTAATTATTAATAAACATATTGTAGACAAGTTGTAATCCTTGATATGTAGTCTACAATGCAAATAAGATCATCTCTAAACTTCTAATGTGGCTCTTCAAAACAAAACATGACTCATTTTAATGTCAATGCATCCAAAAACACTAATAAGCAAATACTTCATCTACTGTAATATTAAAAGTTCAAATACAGTCAATTCTACCACTCTCTTTCCATATAGCCAGCCTGTGATCAAACAGAAATAAATGCAAAATTACCTCGAGATGAGCCTAGCCTGGAAAGTGATGAACGACGAAAAGAAGGGTAACCAAAATAGCTAATGTCTTCAGAAAACATGGCGTCCGCATCAATAATGACACTTGGGTGGGCAGAATGAATGTCAGCATCAAGAAGAGACATAAGATCTTCTACAAACAGAAACAAACAAGTATCACTGAAGCAGCTAGAGAAAGAGCATCTGAAGACCACTGAAAAATCTCTGAAAATTAAAATACATTAACACAAGGAACTGGTATTACCTGAAAGAAAAAAAGGCAACACCTAGGAAATAAGATTAAGATTTTTAAAATAAATTTTAAGGAACATCAAGTGCATAATTGTTGCCTGGGCTACTACTAAATAATCACAAGAAAGATCACTCTTTAAGATTTAATACTTATGACATCATATAGGCAAATGCAGTTATTATATATTTCCAGTAATATGGACATCACAGAACAACATTCCAGAGTCATCTGTCAGCCAGTGATAAAGTTATGTCCATACAACCATGTCTTTCTTGGGACCAAGTACAAGTCCACTGAGCAAAAACAATTTCCCCATTTTCCCTTAAAAGGAACATGGCAAGCAAATCAAGCAGCTCTACAGTGAGAAATATCTAACCACCTTGAAAAGAATAGTCAAAAAAATCAAATATGCTTTAAAATTCCATTTCCCAGTCAAAGGAACACCCCAGAAATGAGAAAACTATGATGGTGATCCACCAACCTCCAGGCAAATAAGATTCACTGGCTGTATCATCCCCATCATCTCCATCTTCATCATCCCGGCTAAGTAAATTATTTACAGCAAGGTTTACATCAAGATTTGTTCGCTGAAGTTCTCGAATAATGACACTTCTGGATTTGCCTTGTAAAACAACTTGGGCCTGAAATAAAAAATTAAAAAGGGCACTATACTAACTTTCTTTTGATTAAATTCTTTATCAAAATCAGCTTTCTAGGATCAAAACAGAAAAACGGTATTTCACAATTCACGACAGGAGTTAGGACTACAACCCACCATATTCACTGAAACCTCATCTTGTCCTATTCTCTTATGTTAAGTGTTCTACAAGATTCATACCTGTGAAATCAGTTCCTCTGGAATGACAGATGCCGGAATAACTGGCTGGGGCTGACTGCCCAAAAGCCCAGACCCTCGATCCCGTCCTGTCCGAATAACTCGAGTCTGTCGGCGGGAATCTCGAGCTCCAGCTGATGATCTACCAGAGGATCCTCCTCCACTTCCACCTACTCCAGAACTCCAGCGGCTTCTAAATATTGGTAAATTTATAAAATTAGCATTTTAAACAATCACTCTGAAAAGATCACTTTGGGTCTCATTTTCATTCTTTTGAGCTAAGATAAAGTTACTTGTCTAATTAATATTTTATAGTAGTGTTTTGACCAAAAAAAAAAGTTACATGTTAAAAATTTTTTTTTAAGGGACAGGGTCTTACTACCTTGCCCACCCTGGAGTAGAGTGGCTATTCACAGGCGCAATCATAGCTCACTGCAGCCTCAAACCCCTGGGCTCAAGAGATCTTCCTGCCTCAGCTTCCCAAGTAGCTGGGATTACAGGTGTGTTGCCACAACAGCTAGCTTCACTGTGTCAATTTTTTTAATGCTTAAAATAGAAGTTCACTTTTTAGAAATATAAACATCACGCTTTTCCATCTTTTAAAATAATTTTTAAAAGAGCCACATACGTATTTCTAGTCACGACCCTAAAAATGAACGTATCTCACCTTTGTGTGAAAGACCCATCAGACTTAACTACCAATAAATATTATTACATAAAAAGTAAAATTCAGAATTTAGAACTCAAAGTGCTTTGCATGGAATAAACATTCCTTTGCAAAGAGTACTGCATTAATATTTAACACTATTAACCACCCTGGCCAAGGGTAAGCTACTATTTAAAACATGTTCATTAATTTTTTTTTTTTTAAGGATGAGAAAACAACTTAGAAAGGGCATGACACCTATATCTTCCCTTATTGCCCCAAACATGAGAATTAAGAAGCTTCAAATCAAGTAATCTAGATAACCATAAAATAATTGCTTTTCTACATTTAATCAGATCTCAAATAGTCATGCATATCACTTTAGCCTTTTAAATTAGAACGGTGCCAGTTCTCTTTAAAATGAACCCAATACTTAGAGATCATTTAACCTAGAGAGAGGTCCTTTACTCCGGAACTCCTATTGTACTTGCCTAAGGCTAAAACCTGCATCCTCCAATTGCAAACACTTACTCTTAATTTCATTTTCCAAACCTTTATTTCCCTCAGAAAGCTTTGAATATATTAGTATTAACCAATAACAATTTTCAAATCAGTATACATCAAATTTCTTGGTTTCTCTTCTTAACTGAAAAGTCCAATCTCTGGCTAAATAAATAAAAAACTTTTCCAATAGTTCCCTCGGTAAAATGGAAAAAAATAACAACAACAAAAGAAAAACCTCCAGAGAAACTGCTATCATCCCTTTTGAAAGCCTTCTGCATTTGTTGATGATGCACACTATCAATTCATATTTATGCTGTATCTATATCTACAGCCCAAGAACTGCCCAAGATAACTTTGGAGAAAAACAGCATGGTGCAGCCACAGGGCTGCAGTATGAAACAGTACTTATTTCAGCTAAATAACAGATTTTAGAAATTTCATGTTAAATGAAAAATAAAGGGGCTTTACTAAAAGTACATGACATTAACAAAAAAGGAAACTAGGAAAATGAGTCCATTTATAGTAGAATGAAAAAGAATAAAATACTTAGGAATAAACCTAACCAAGTAAAAGATGTGTACACTTAAAAGTATAAAACATCGCAAAAAGAAATTAAAGAAGACACAGATAGGAAAGATATCCTGAGTTCATCATTTGGAAGACATAATATTGTTAAGATGTCCACAATAACCAAAGTATTCAAAGCAATCCCAATCAAAATCCCAATAATTTTTTTTTTTCTTGATGAATAGAAAAATTCATCCTACAAATTCACATGGACTCTCAAGGGACCCTAAATAGCCAAAACAGTTTTTGAAACAGAAGAACAAAGTTGAAGGATTCACATTTATAATTTCAAAGCATATAACAAAGCTGTAGTAATCAAAACAGTGTGGTGCTGGCATAGACTAACAGACCAGTGGAATAGAATAGAGTCCAGAAGTAAACCCTCGCTTACGTGGTCAAATGATCTTAGACAAGGTGCCAAAACCACTCAGTGGGGGCGAAAGCGGTGTCTTCAACAAGTGGTACTGGGGAAACTGGATTTCCACATGCGAAAGAATTGAAGTTGGACCCTTATCTTACGTCATATACAAAAATTAAGTCAAAATGAAGATCTAAACATTAAGTCCTAAAACTATAAAACTCACTCCTAGAAGAAAACGTCAGGGAAAAGCTTCGTGACACTGGACTCGGCAACAATTTATTGGATATGACACCAAAAATACAGGCAACAAAAGCAATAATAGACAGATGGCACTACATCAAACTTAAAAATTTTTGTGCATCCAAGGACACAATCAACAGACTGAAAAGGAAACCTACAGAATGAGAGAAATCTACAGAATGAGATATTTGCAAATCATGTAACTGATAAGAGGTTAATATCCAAAATACAGAAAGAACTCCTACAACTTAACAACAAAAAAATCAAACAACACGATTAAAAAATGGGCACGGGGGAAGGGGGAGGAGGGGACAGTTATTTGCATACACAAGGAGTGCAATGCGCACCATCCAAGGGATGGGCACACTTGAAACTCGGACTTGGGGGGAGTGGAGAGGCAAGGGCAACATACATAACCTAAACATCTGTACCCCCATAATATGCTGAAATAAAAAAAAAAATGGGCACAGGACTTGAATAGACATTTCTCCAAAGATAATATACAAATGACCAACAATCATATGAAAAGATGCTCAACATCATTAATCAAAATCACAATGACATCTCAACTGACATCAATTAGGATGGCTACTATAAATATCAAGAAAACGGAAAATTACAAGTGTTTGCTGGGATGTGTAGAAATTGGAACCCTGTGCACTGTTGGTGGGACTGCAAAATGGTACAACTGCTTTGGAAAACAGTATGGAGACTCCACAAACGTTAAAAATAGAACTACTACGTGATCCAGCAATTGCACTTCCAGCTATATATCTAGAAGAATTGAAAGCAGGGTCTCAAAAAGATATTTGCACACCCATGTTCATAACAGCACTATTCACAACAGCCAAGGGGTGGAAGCAACCCAAATGTCCATCCCATTGAAGGAAGAATAAATAAGCGAAATGTGGTATACACATACAATAGAATTATTAGCCTTTAAAAAGGGAAGGAAATCCCGTCACATGCTAAATCCTGGGTGAACTTTGAAAGCATAATGCTAACTGAAACAAGCCAGCCACAAAAAGACAAATACTGAATGATTCCACATGAAGAGTTTAAAGCAGTGTAGAATGGTGGCTGCCAGGGATGGGGGGTGGAGGGGAGAGCAGTTGTTTTTTAACAGGTATAGACTATGCAGTTTCGGGTTTACACAGTGAAAAAGTTCTAGAGATCTGTTTCACAATAAGGTGAATATACTTAATTAACACTATTGAATTGTATACTTAAAAATGGTTAAGATGGTAAATTCTATGTTTTTATGCCACAAAATAAAATTTTAAAAATTCATTAAAAAATGAAACCGATGTTTATCAAAGAAAGCACTATTGGAGAAAGCAGATGTTTTCGAGTTATATATATTGACAATTACGCAACAGAAAATAAGATAGGACCAATGAAACAAACAGGTGTTCAAATCAACTATTAAGTCAGCATTTATACTTTACAGTTTCCTATAAGTTGTAAAAATTAAGCCAGGTAGAACTATACTCTTGGCATTTTTAAACATTCAAAAGCTAAATATATTATTTCAACTTGAAAACAGGAGAATCACACTAAAGACATAAAAACATATAATTAGGGTAACTGTATGTCCCAGTTTGCCTGTGACACAGTATCGACTGAAGCCTAATTATTAATTTCACTAAAAAAGGTCCCTATTTGGATAATAAATTATACAGCCAACATAGATAAAAGGGAAGACTTGATATTTCCACCAAGGAATGCATACCATTTTTTCCCCCAAGCAAATAATGCTAGAAACCTCATCAGATATAGTACCAAAGTACACATCAGCTCCTGGGCAGACCTTATAAGCATCAGAAACTCAAATATCTAAGCTACACAAATAAGGGAAGCCAAGATAACAGGGAAGAGTGGAGAATATGTGCCTATCTAAAAACATTCAAATTCTTTTCTTTAAGCACTGCTGATTCAATCCATTACACCACCAGCAGTTGCCAGTTTATAATCTCTGCTACACAAACCTTCAATTGAGTTTACATGAAAGACATCAAAAATCTCTGGTTTCTCCATTCACTTGACTGTTACCATGGAGAATACCATGTTTTCCCACTCTCGCCTGCTGTGTAGTGTTTCTCCTATCAGAATCCAAACCACCTACCAATCCCCATACTTCAGCTGCTCCTAAACATTCCCCTAACCAGCTTGCTATCTAGATAAAGATAGCTTGTTACACTAAGCATATATACTAATAGAGGTTTATATGTGGTCACAAAAGATAGTTCCAGAATCAGTGATGCCTTTTGTCTGTAATTATAGTAAGCTATTTAATTTTTAATATTAAACTTGAAAATACTGGGAAAACCTGTTTCTACCTTCTGTGGTTTGTTTAACAAATTAATCCTATAATTTTGATTCTATTATAAAATACTCAAAGTACACAGAATGACTTGAAATCAACTGAGGAAATCACACCTAGTATGGAATTAGTCCACAGTTTGCAAACTTAAAGCCCATGGGGCAAATCTTATCCACATATTTAGTTGATTTGTTTAAAAAGTAAACACCTCATCAAAAACAAGGCAAAGTCTGAGAATCTGTCATAGTCAAGAGGAGCCTAAGGAGAAAAGGTGACTAAAGGTATTGTGGAATACAGAATGACATCCTAGAACAGAAAAAGGACCTTAAGTAAAAACTAAGGAAATGTGAGTAACCTATGAACTTTAGTATCAATATTCATTCATTCACTATAACAAATGTACCACAGTAATATAAGATTTTAATAATAGTGAGCTGGGTATATGGGAATCCTCAGTACTATCTTTGTAATTTTTCTGTCAAAAAAATTGTCTAAAATTATCCTGACATAGAAGTTTATTTTTAAAGTTTATTTTAAAAATACACATACACAAATGCATGCGTGCACATGTGCACATACGGTGTGTTTGATGTCTGTGACTGTGTATGTGGTGTATATTTATTTCCATGAAAACATCAATTAGTTCCAACATTTAAGTCAAAACATTTCATATTAAAAAATCCAGATTTGCAGGTTTCCTTAAGACAAAAAAAGGTGGGGAAGGGCACAGGGTTTTGGATGTGGCAACAATGGCCCTGTACTTTGCAATGGTAAAAATCAGCTTATCAGCTGCCTCCTTTAAAAATGGAGCATCCATACCCTGGACAACAGGGAGACCCCATCTCTACAAAAAAAATTTTTATTAATAAAAAATTAGCCAGGCATGATGGCACATGGCGCATGCCTATAATCCCAGCGACTCAGGAGGCTGAGGCAGGAGGATTGCTTGAGCCCAGGAGTTTGAGATTGCTGTGAGCCTGACACCACTGCACTCTAGGCCAGGCATCAGAGTGAGACCCTGTCTCCAAAAATAAAGGGGGGTAGGGGGACATCCAGTTTGTCAGAATCCTACTACCTGCCACCTTACCCACCTGTAGAGCTTCAACTGTTTGCAATCACAATTACCTGCTTGGCTTCTACATTTTAAATCGTGGAATTATTAGCTCAGATTAAACCCTAAAGGAATGTAGTAGCCCCATCCAATGAAAAGCAGCTTATACCTACCATCTACTATGTCCAGTGATAAAAAATAACAAAATACAAACTTTTACTAGTAACAGCTCCATTTTAACCTTACTATTAAACACTAATAAACTCCCTTCTCTTCCGCAAATGAATTTGGTGCTCTTATCCTTAAGCTGGTTTAAAATGAGTTTAAAAAAATATCCAGGAGAATTTTTAATTATCTCCCAGGATAAACCTGAAGTAATTATTAAAGAGAGAAAGCAGATGCTAGAAATCTTTAGCTCACAAACCTGCCAATTAGCAAAAATACGAAAGGAAAAAACTATAAAAGGAATGCCATGCATTCCTAGGAATGATCAGCCAAAATAAATTATCAATTCTCCATCTTCCATCCTACTGGAAAAGAAAAACAATACCAATTATCCTAACATCTTTCAAACAAAGCTGTCAAATAGAGACCACTCCCTTATTCAAGACACCTCTCAGGAGCAAAAGTGAGCAAGCCTGGTCCTTGCAGGATGGAAGGGTGGAAACAGGATGGAGGGGTGGAGACCAAGGTCTGTCAAGACAGTCTCTTTCCTATTGGATTATATTCGGTAAATTTGAAGTTAAAGAGTCCCCTTTGAGGACTCAAGAGCTGCCTGTCCTAGATTCTCCAGTACATGTTATTAATATAACTTGCAAACTTCTTTAAAGTTTATTGTAACCAACACAGAAAGAAAAAAAAAACATTGTATAAATCAAGAGAAAAATTTATTATGAAGAAAAATATTTTGACTCTGAAAAACTTCTTGATTTACAAAATAACTTGATCACAATTTCACCATCAAGAAACTGAGAAGAATTTTCATATAGCCCAAGAAAAACAATGAGCCTTTTAGTGCCTATACTTTGTAGACATCTGCAAACCCAAATAAGAGTTAAAACAAACAAACAAAAAAAAACGGGCACTTAAGCACTATGACATTTTTCAATACTGCAATTCATGGACCCAATGCTAAAGCTTACACAGTCTGTTCTTTAGGGGGAGTATAATGTAGTATGGATGAGGGAGACTCAAAAAACTAATAATTTTCTTTGCATTTTAAAGTCTTACAATTAGCCTTAATCTTCTTTGGAGTATGTCTACAAGGGTTTTATTCAAGCTCACGTGTACTACTATACTATATTTCTTACATACTTTACTAACAAAGTTATAAAATTACACTGTTCCAGTTCAGTCTTTTTGTCATACATTCTAGTATCACTGGTTACATCCAAGTTTTACTTATTAAGAGAAAGGATTTAAATCTAGGACAATTTGAGCAACATAATAAATAATAGTAATGGGTTATAAACCATAGAATAAAACAAATATCCATTAGACAGTGATATAAATAAATGAATAGAAAAAGAAATGAAACAGAATACAAAAGAAATAAATGGGGAGGAGGAAAAATTCTTCCTTACAGTTAAATTCCAATCATAAATGTAATAGAAATGATGGAAATTTTTTTTTAAAAAATCAGAGTTTGGCCAATGCCACAGTAACAACTGATTCAGGCAAAAAAAAATCATCAATGGATGCTAAAATCAGTTAGCAATAGCATGAGAAATAGAATATTTACATAGTCCCAAAGTATCTCCTGGCAAAATATGCATATTAATGGCAAAGAGGGAAAGAGCAACTTTACAGTAGAGAAACTTGGTAAGCATCACCTTAACTGAAGTAATCAGAGGTAACATCCATCCTCCCTAGTAATGAGACACATCAATGTCACACGCCACCTGATATGATGCATTAAGAAGGGGTCATCATCACTTCTGTGGTATTCATACCAAAAATGTATCACTTGGGTTTAATTACAAGGAAGCAATAGGCAAATCTAAACATTCTACAAAATGACCACCAGTTTTTCAAACTCATCAGAATCCAGAAAGACAAAAAAGACTAAGGAACAGACCCAGAAAGGAAGAGACTAAAGAAGCATAATGACTAAAACGCAACTAGGATCCTAGATTGACTTTAGGAGGAAGGAAGAAAGGGTATTAGTGGGACAACTGGCAAAATTTGAATAAACTCGTAGATTAAGCAATGATCAATGCTAATTTCTTGGGGTTTTTGTTTTTGGTTTTTGTTTTGTTTTGTTTTTGTTTTTGTTTTAAGAAACAGGGTTTTGTTCTGTTGCCCAGGTTAAGACTGCAGTGTCAAGATAATAGCTCACTGGCCGAGTGCAGTGGCTCACGCCTGTAATCCTAGCACTCTGGGAGGCGAGGCGGGTAGATCACTCAAGGTCAGGAGTTCGAGACCAGCCTGAGCAAGAGCGAGACCCCGTCTCTACTAAAAAATAGAAAGAAATGATCTGGACAACTAAAAATATATATATAGAAAAAATTAGCCGGGCATGGTGGTGCATGCCTATAGTCCCAGCTACTCAGGAGGCTGAGGCAGAAGGATTGCTTGAGCCCAGGAGTTTGAGGTTGCTGTGAGCTAGGCTAACGCCACGGCACTCACTCTAGCCCGGGCAACAAAGCGAGACTCTGTCTAAAAAAAAAAAAAAAAAAAGATAATAGCTCACTGAAGCATCAAACTCCTGGGCTCAAGTGATCATCCTGCCTGAACCTCCCGAGAAGCTAGTACTATAGGCCCAGGCACATACCACCATGCCCAGCTAACTTTTCCTTATTTTTTGTAGAGAAGGGTCCTGGTTGTGTTGCCCAGGCTGGTCTCAAACTCCTGGGCCTCAAGCTATCCTCCTACCTCCACCTCTACCTCCACCTCCACCTCCCAAAGTGCTGGGATTATAGCCATGAGCCACCACACCTGGCCAATTTCTTGGTTTTGAAAATATGATTATGTAAGATGTTAACACTTAGGGAAGCCAAGTGAAAGGTATACAGAAATTTTTTGTGCTATTTTTGCAACTTTTTTTTTAAAGTCAGATTATCTCAAAATGAAGTTACATTGAAAAATAAATAGAGAGTATGGGATTAGAAACAAAAGCCACTACATAAACTGATAAACTAAACCAGAGGTCAGTAAACTTTTTCCATAAAGGGCTGAATAATAAATAGTTTAGCCTCTGGGAGCTAAAAAATTTGACTACTCATCTCTGCTATTGTAGCACAAAAGCAGCCACAGATGGTAAGTTTCGCTTTCTTTCAATAAAAACAGGAGGGGCTGGATTTGGTCCCAAAGGCTGCACTTTACTGATCCTTGAACTAAACAAAGAAATTTATCTTTTAAGAAAGGTATTATTTGACAACCGTATGACAGGTAATATTAAATAGTTATTCTTTTTAAATGAACATAATTTTTTCCAGGTTTATCAAATGAAATGAAATTTCATTTGTTATTACATGTTATTTTCATAATTTTTATCATACACTGTGTACCCAGGACCATGAAAAGAAGATATATATGTTCATAAAGACCAGAGCTATAATTCTTACTAATAAGCTAAAGGATGAACTCAATTAAATGACCTTCCACCCACTCCAAAATAAATTTAGTTCAGCATGAAAACACAAAAGCAAAAAAGCAAGCATTTAGGGATCCCAATTTTTAAATCTAACTTTGATTTTGCCTACCAATTCACAGTGACCAAAAAAAACTCCTCCTCCTCTTAATTATATTTTGAAACAATTTAAATTGCTTCTAGTTATTTTTCTCTGATCAGCCTTTGAATACGTATGCTGATTTGACTGACGTGGCATTATCGAATCATTACCTGGGTATTTTCAGAAAATCTGGCCCTTCAATAATCAAGGTATAAAATGAATAAAAGCATATGGTTTGGAATTTGTATTTTCTTTAGTTTGATGGTATATAATAAACTTTAGATAAAAGTAGTTTCTGTAGTTTGACAGTTACAGTATATACACTTTAGATAAAATGGTAGAGGAGCTGGGTATCTAGTTTAAAAGGCATATATTTTATAAATACGTCTTAAAAGTAAAAACAACTGTATTAAAGGCTACAAGGTTTAATTACATAATTTACAAAGCTCATTAGATTAATCAGAAAGAACTGCCAATTTGGATACCAAAAAGAAATAAATGTTAGATTTTTTTTTTAATCAAAGAATAAGTCACAAGAAATGACCAAAGTTAAATCATTTAAAATTCTAAATGACATAAGTGACATTATAAACACACGTAAACACTGCATACATCTTTTAAAGATCATGAACCTCGGTAAACTGCAATTAGCCTGTGTGCATTATTTTTATCACATAGTGGCTCATCATGAGCAATATGGGATCCTGACCATAGTTCAGGAGAGTTTCCTCACTCCATCACTAGATGTTACCGAAGGTGACCCCTCAGAGTGAGAGCACTCAGAACAACAGCAGAGACCAGGTGATGCCTCCAAGTGGCCACAACTTACCCCAGGGTGTTTCCTGCCAGCCTGCCCAGAGTCTCAGAACCTGAGAGAAACCACGGGGAGTCGCTTGTCCTACCAGGCCTTGACGTCCTCCCTGCCCCCGAGTTGCTGTTCAACTTTGAACTAGGGAAAAAGAAGAGGTAAAATAATCACAGAACGGTCCCATACTGCTTAGGAACAAACCTGGAATTCAAGGCCTCACTGCTCTGGGAGTTGCTGTGGTATTAATAAAATATCAGCCTAAGGATTCCCTGATTACTCCTACTGAAATTTATACTTGACATCAAAGAGCAAACATAACATCTTATAGCCCAATAACAATTCAGCATTCTTTCCTGGTTGAAACCATTCTCATGTTTTAAATGCAAATGAATATTAAATAGTAAATTGTACTTTAGATTTTTTAAATTAACCATGCATTCCTTAGAAGCAGCTTACTGAAACTCATCATACATTATCTAGCATCCCTTTTCATAAACATACCATAATTCTTAAAGACCAATATTTTAAAGACCCCTGATGTTTTCTAATTGTGTTACTTGATCTGGAAATATTAAAGGAAGAAAACGTGATCTATAAAATCATTTTAGTCAGAGCAGATCTGATGTGGGACCTACCAAATATATAACATCATTCTTCTGGTAACCTATTCCTGATAAGTGATAATTGGCTCCTCTGCTACTCTTAATGTTAACATATTTTTGTTTTAAATCATTGCTTGCATAAAAATTAGAATCAAACTACAAAGCAATCATTTCAATCTATTTTAAGCCATCTGATTTTCTACAATGCTTTTTTTTAACTTGAGGGTTACCAAAAACAAAACATGGGTTTAATATATTAATAATACCTTCTAAGAGCTAAATATATACTGAATAAAAAAGACATAATATCTTACCCATCATTATTATCAGGTTTACCCAATTCCAATCTGTCTGGTTGTACTGAAAAACCGATCCTGCAAACTCTACCATCCTAAAAGCAAAGAAAATAGAAATTTTCGAAGTAAAAATGTGTATTAAAATCTGAATTTATTCAACAAACAGATTCTGTGCCTACAACTGTCAATACAGAGACAGCAAGAAAGCTCCCTTCCAGAAGGTGCTCACACTTAAGTTGGGGAAATACGATATAGATACATTATCAAGAAACCAGCAGAAAATAATTTAAAACATCTCAATCTGACACAATTCAGAGTAAAAAAATGACTGAGTATCAGGAGCCTTCCCACTCTGTTAGTAACAAGTTTCAAACTCTACTAAATCACTTAAGCTTTCTCTGGGCCAGAGAATGTACACAATTATTAAAAAAAACTGGGCAATCTTTGAAGTAACTCTTCCGAGTAGAAGCTGTTTTCCTGGGTTAAAAAGGAAGAAATACAATGATGCACAATTGTATTTTAACTGCTTATTTTCCATTTCTCTACCTTAGACTAAATAATTTACCTCAAGAAGAAAGGCAGCATGATTTGGTCCCACCACGCATTGTTTAATAGTAGCCTGTTCCAATACATTCAAAGGGGGATGGCTGGAGAATAAAAGAGAAAAAATGTAAGTAAATAAAATTATTTTTTAAATGGTAAAAACATCCTAGGGTTTTTTCTTAAATTCAATTAAGAAAAAATTAGCTGGCAAAATATATTTTTAAAAAAACTAATATTTACATATTTTAAAGCAATAATGGAAGAGCAAGAAACATGCTACCTCCATAATTATCATAGTTCCTTGGAATGCCAGATTTTTTAAAAATCAGTATGAATGTAAGCAATAATTCAATAAACCCAACTCATAAAAAGTGGGTTATATTAAAAGATTCTTAATAATCATATTCATCTTAATCATATTAGGCTACTGCCTAAATAGGAGTTCTTTTTCCTAATAAAGAAAAATCATTCTTTGTCAGAAGATTTAAAATATCTTAAAACTCATACCTGTTTAAATTATATTTGTTCAGTTTCTCTGAAACTTCTCGTAACCTTTAAAAACAAAACATAAATAAACCACATGTACAGATCCTCTGTAAACAAAATAGTTCTGACAGGTACTTGTATCATTATTTTGGGGATTTCCAACAGTAGTACACAGAACAATTACTATGCCAAGAATGTTTTTTATATTCTTTCACTTTTGGCTCAAAAAGATTACAAGCAGACTCTGTAATTCCCTTCCTTCAAGCTCAAGCAAGCTCAGTAACAATAATCATTAATCCCGTTTTACAGATGAAAACACTGAACCTTCTAGAGTTTATATAACAAAAAGTGGCAGTAAAGTTGGCACTTGAACCAACGCCCAATTGAAAGCTCATTTTTCAAAACTGTGCAATCTATGCCAGAAGAGATTCTTGAGTGTATATGGATATCACAAAATGAAAATACTTGGGAAGCACAGATCTATTAAGGATATTAAAATAATGGAGTAGAAAAAGCTGGAAAGTCTAACTGACTTGAGGCATTGTCTCAAGTCCTTCAGGGGTCTTATAACACAAAACTGAACAAATTAGAGCATCAATGTCCTTATCTATAAAGCAAGGATAACACCTTCCATTTCTAAAAAAGTTCAAAAGGATATTGAACACACTTAGAAAAATCTTAAAGAGCTACCCAACAAAGAGACATTAACTTGTATTTTCCATTATGATTTTGCTGTTTCTCTCATGGAACAGTCTTAAATTAGTATAAAATACTATAATAAATGGCTAAATTAAATGAGGGTATCATTTTACAATGTGAAGATGTAATCAAACACAGGGATTTTCTACAAACAATTTTAAAATTTGCTTGGCATGGTGGTTCATGCTTGTCCTAGCTACTCAGGAGGCTGAGGCAAGAGGATCACCTGAGCCAGGAGTTTGAGGATGCAGTGAGCTAAGACGATGCCATTGCACTCCAGCCTGGGCAAATTTTTGACTTCTCCGTGGTTTCACAAAAATTGCTCTAAAAAAAATTTGACAGATAATCACAAGCCAAAACGTGCGTTTGAAAGACTTAGGATGTACCTTCACAATAAAAATAAAACAAGAAGTGTCAAAGGGAAATGTCAGAGATATCAACTGTCAAACTTAGTACTGAAGGAAATGGGACATTTCATACTTGATAACCTAATAAAAGGGAAACCACACTGGACCTCACCAAATTCCATTTTGGAATTGTTATATGTGTTTATGATAAAAAAAAAACACAATTTTAAGGGCACAACATTACAAAATAACGTCGTAACTCAACATTTGATCTCATTCAAGGACAGACAGATAAGCCTTTGTGAACTAACTGTAACATACAATAGATAGGTCAGCAAAAAGTCTCCAATATTCCTTAGTGTTCCTACATTACTACTCTCTACATTTATTCTATATTCTGATTAAATAACCTACTTTACTCCTTTCAATTTATAAATCACTATACAAATCCAGAGACTGAAATTCTTTAAGGCACCAAGGTCAGCTCGGCGCAGTGGCTCACACCTGTAATCCTAGCACACCAGGAGGCTGAGGCTCGAAGATCACTTGACCTCAGGAGTTCAAGACCAGCCTGAGCAAGAGGCAAGACCCTGTCTCTACTAAAAATAGAAAAAAAATTAGCTGGGCATCATGGTGTGAGCCTGTAGTCCCAGCTACTTGGGAGGCTGAGGCAAGAGGATCGCTTGAGTCCAAGAGTTTGAGGTTGCTGTGAGCTATGATGACACCACTGTACTCTAGCCAGGGCAACACAGTGAGACTCTGTCAAAAAAAAAAAAAAAACCAAAAACCAAGGTAACAGCAAACTGATGTTAATAAAGAGACAGGAAAACAAAGTATAACAATACCTGCCAGATGCTAACATTTTTCACTGCTACTCTTGAAATTCCCTATAATTTCAGTCTCATTTTCCCCAAATTTAACATTACAACTTCAAAGATAATTATCTTCTCACTGATCCTCAATTGGCAATAGCACTTAGTGCAGGTTTTTCATTTTTAGAATTATCTGCCTACCCGTCATATATCATATCTGCATGTTCAGACACACACACCCAAACTGGATTAAACCTAATGGATCTTTCCTGCTGAATTTAAAAAAAAACAACTGAGGTATACGTAAATCCTCAAAAGGCTTCAACTGTCAAAGACAGAAAGACATTCTTGACATCCCACCTTCTACAAGGTGATGGTTTCCATAGACATACATTGTACAACAAGGCACACCCCACCCCCAAGTCATGTTTCTTGGCGATCATCTTAATGGAGGAAAGCGGCATTATCTGCCACCAATGCAGTTTCCCCTCCAGTCTCATTCCTCCTTATTTCCCTCCAGGTTCAAATACTACCTCCTCCATGAACTTTTCCTGGTAGTCTTAATCTTCTTCCTACAGAAGTCTACAACTTCTCTCTCATATAGGACCTTCGCTGTCTACTTTACATTCTAGTCATTTGTGTTTCTGTCAGAACTGTTTTCATAGACTCTAAATAAAGAATACAGCTTACTAAGTCCTTCCCTATATCTCCACTTAGTTTGATTCAGTTCCAACAGTAAAAAATGTACAGTACTGGTACACAACCCATTTCAGAGGCAGAAAACGTTCCTGATCTTAACCTCAACAAAACTCCCCAGGTCTTCCTTCTCAAAATAAAGAACAAGCAAGAACAGTGGAAATATACAGATTTCTTAAGATAATGGCCAATATAACTCTTATAAGCAGATCAGTTAACGTGGAAGGGTTTTTTCAAACACTTAATTACTCACTCAATAATCACATTAACAAACTGCCTTTAAAGTGATCCCACCCCAATTCTGGATATCCATTCATGGAATATAACTTTTACATACCCCCACAATTTTATTTTGGAGTAAAAGACTTAATAATCCATGCAAAGAAGCACAAGACAACAGTCAGGAAAAGTTAGCTATAATACTAAATCACAGACTCCCACAGAAAATGTCAAGGTAGGTATTGCCAAAACATAAATGCAATACATCAAAAATCTATGCCCAGATATATTCTGGTAGAAAAAGAAATACTGTAGGAAAATTTCTGGCATTTCTCCAAAAGCAAGCCCTCTAAATCTTAAAGCCTCAAATATATGGAGCAGTGGAATTGGCTACAACCCCACCGCCCACCCCAAACTTGTTTAAGCAACTACCGTGTTACTAGATAGTTAGTAGAGAAAGGCACTAAACCCATCTCTACAGAACATGGCCTGTGGTTATATCATCACGCACGGTCTTAAGTATAGGCAGTCAGTACTCAACTTTCATACACTGTTCTTTTATACAATGATTGCAACATACTATATACACTGCCACCTCTTTTATTATTTCAGCGTATTACAGGGGTACAAATGTTTATTTTTTATATATTGCCTTTGCCCCTCCTACCACCTCTTAACTACTTCTTTGCATGCCAACTATTTCACATTATCACTGATATAAAAAAATCAAACTATCACATGGTGATCCCACCTGCCAGCCACTGTTAACTGGAGGAAGAGACTATACTTTGGGCAAAGTTGCAAAGGGTATTTCTTGATGGTCATTTACTTGTGCCTGCATCTAGAAGGCACATCCCCACTCCATCCCCTCCTCCAGCAAACTGACAGCCTGGGGGCTAGCTTATTCAATGCAGTCCAGAGGATATGCAACTCCAAATCCCTTTCAGATAGTCCTAGAGAAAGCCAATGCCAAACCACCTGGGGCAAACTCATGGGGAAGCCCCCTTTAAGGAGTCTTCGGGCCAGACTTGGTGGCTCACGCCTATATCCCAGTGCTTTGGAAGGCTGAGCCAAGAGGATTGCTTAAAGCCAGGAGTTCAAGACCAGCTTGGGCAACATAGCAAGACCCTGTCTCTACTAAAAAATTAGTAGGGCGTGGTGGCACATTCCTGTAATCCTAGCTACTCTGGAGGCTGAGGCAGGAGGATCACTTGAGCCTAGGAGTTCAAGGCTGCAGTGTGCTAAGATCACACCACTGCACTCTAGCCTGTGCAACAAAGCGAGACCCCAACTATTAAAAAGAAAGAAGGAAAAGAAACAATGGTTTCCATGAAGAAAGCAGCCAGTTAAGCCTGCAACTAAAACAACTGCAAAAGTGCTTTCCTTCAAAACAACAAATGTTCTTATTTTGTCATACTGAATATTAAAATAACTTAACACTCAAAAGTAAAGATTTAATGAAGTTAGTAGTTCTTACTGTTTCATCAAGGAAATCCTTAAATCAAACTGGCTCCCAACCCCACTACAAATACAAGAAAGTGAAGAATACAATGACCATTAGTAGTACAGTTTGGTGCCACTGATTTGATTTATGTTAAAAAGCCAGTATTTTACCCACCACCACTTTTGAACCCACAGCACAAATGCCAAAACAGTGAAAGAGACAGTCTCGGTATTACTGCGAAGAAAGTTTTGACATCAGAGCCCCTGTAAGGGTCTTGGGGCTCCCCAGGGTCCACAGACCACACTCTGAGAACTGCCACGGCACATTTGAAAATACACAGTGTCGTTAAGCCAACATTAATGATTAAAAAAATGAGTACTTCTTCATTCTTCTTACTAAAACACTCACAAATGTCAACCAAAATAATCTCCTAGTTCTATACGTTTAAAAATGCTTTTCAAATTATAGAATTTGTTATTGATAAATAACATTACATATTTATGGGGTATGTGATATTTGATACGTGTATACAATGTATAATGATCAAATCAGAATAACTGGATACCTATCACCTCAAACATTTACAATTTTTTTCTACTGAGAACATTCCAAATCGTCTCTTCCAGCTATTTTGAAATACACAATAAACTATTGATAACTATAGTCACCCTACTGTGCTACAGAACTTACTCCTTCTAACTAACTGTATTTTTGTACCCATTACCCAACCTTTCTTCATCCTGCCCTCCCCCTTACCCTTCCCAGCCTCTAGTAACCATCATCCTACTCTCTACTTCCATGAGATCCTCCACTTTCTTAGTTCCCACATACCGAGTGAGAACATGAGATACTTGTCTTGCTGTGCCTGGCTTACTTGACTTAACATAATGTCCTACAGGCTCATCCATGTTGCTGCAAATGACAAGATTTCATTCTTTTTTATGGCTGAGTAGCATTCCATTGTGTGTGTGTGTGTATGTGTGTCTGTCTGACACACACACACATATATAAACACACCACATTTTCTTTATCCATTCATCTGCTGATACATACTCATGTTGATTCCTTATCTTGGCTATTGTGACTAGTGCTATAATAAACATGGAAGTGCAAATATCTCTTCCATATAATTAACTTCCTTTCTTTTGGATATATACCCCTAGCAGTGGGACTGCTGGATCACATGGCAGTTCTACTAATATTTTTAGTTTTATGAGGATTCTCTATTCTATTTTCCGTAACAGCTATACTAATTTACATTCCCACCAAAAATGTATGAAGAGTTCCCCTCTCTCCAAATTAAATTATGGATGCTCTGTTTTTTTAAGATGGGATCTCATTATATTGCTCAGGCTGGTCTCAAACTCCTAGGCTCAAGTGATCCTGCCACATAGTGGTTTTCAATAGGGGAGAGGCAGGCAGTAGAGGAGAGGACACTGAAGAACCTCTTTAAGATGTATATGCAAAAGCTACAGTCAATTACTAAAAGGTGGGGGGGGTGCCCTCCAACTGCCAGCTTACAGATATACTTGAATTGAATCACATGATATTTTAAAAGTTTTAAAGATTTTTGGCCACCATTTCAAATTGTAAGATTTCACAGAGAATTTCAGATTTCTAGCTTCTCTTGAAAAATGAGATACAGCAATTATACTTGTATTCACTAATCTTAACTACAAGTGCCCTTAGCAGCCCAGCACCTACAGGCTTCTGGGTTTGAAACCACTGAACAGAAGAATTACTGCTCAATAATCTTAACAAGGTTATTTCCTTGGTCAAGAGCAAGCTAATCTAAACATATTTATTTTTCACAGCCTTATAATTCAGATCTCAGCTTGTACATTGACCCATAATATATCTTTACCTAGTCACATTTCACTCAGCCTTAGTCACATTTTATTTCTTTAAATTTCACTGGACAATTTCTAAAATAGCAATCTCACTTTTCTCACTTACTAGCCAAAGAAAACTTTGTCAAGTAGCTAACATCTGACTTTACTCTTGAAGTAAACAATCGCAAATTTTGAGAAAAAAAATCCCATCTCTCAGCTTCTTGAATCACAGGTTGTAAGTAGAACTTACACTTAATTTTATTAATGCTTATGAAGATGATAAATGTCAGTTTATGTAATGTATTCTCTTTGCCCTAAATAAGTGATGCAGGACATTTACCTACAAGACGCCTTGACCAAAAAGAAAAGTTTCTAAATAAATATTATAACTTTATAAAGTGATATAAATTTTTTATGTGAACTTCTAACTATTCCCTCTAAAATGGTTTTTAGTTGACACATTAAAAGATTTCTATTAAACTAAAAAAAAACATTCATATTATAGAGAAATACTCTACAAACTATGATAGAGAAAAACTACATTATACCTACAAATAACTTATTCCCCTAACCTGGAAAATATTATGGTTGAAATTCCTGTGTAGTATCATAAATATTTCTCATAATAAAGTGAAAGGAGACCGAAATCCCAAACTACTGTGCCATTTGAAAGACAAACACATTTCTAAGAAACTAAATGCTGAGTATACACAAAAAAAATGAGTCATTGTTCTTTAAAGCAAAATCAACTACATTATTTTCAGTTCCATTGAAACAGGAATAGGGAAAGACTACACATGCCAAATGGACAAGAAGAAATTTGGTGAGAAAAGATATGGCCTTTATAGATTAATTTTTCTTGATAATTTCCTAAGTCCTTTTGTCTCATCTAATTTCATTTTCTTAACAGTAAGACTATACATATTAACACATATATACTAAATACACAGAAGAATCAAACTGTGCTAACCAGATAGGACTGGAAGACTTTTTTAGAGCTGCCAACCAAAAAAAGTATAGCATCCAGCCACAATTTTAAGAGAAAATACTTGCCTTTTTTCACCCTTAGGCTATATCCACATTCGGAATACCTGCGACATCATTCATTAAAGTATCTGCCAAATGTAGGCAATGTATTCAAATCATTACAAATCCAATTTTAACTCTACATACAAATCAAATGTCTCATTAGATAACTGACACACTTCATAGTATAAACACTACCATTTGGCAAGTTATTCATTCCTTGAGATAGAACTGCAAACTGAAACAAAATACCTATAATGAAATCTGATTTTTCCACAGAAACAACACAATTAGAAGGTTGTATTCCCGACCAAGGCTCTTGATGCCATTAGTCTCCAGAGAGCTTCTGTGAACAAGAGCTACTGGGATGGCTTCTTGTTGCCCATTCACTAGCATCAAAGATAAAACACCAGTTTTACTGCTTTGAAATGGTCATTTTATATCCTGAGCTGCCATCCCACCAGCCAGAGGCACCACACCTACCCTCTTGTGAGGGGCAGCTTGCTGGAGTGGGAAAAGAATATGCTGTGGTGTCAGAAAGACAAACCTGGGTTTGATTCCACCTCCACTGTTAACTGGCTCTGGAACTTTGGTAGAGCTTATTTTAACCTCTCCGAGTTTGGAAGGTTTCTTAATCTATTAAAGATAAAATTACTTGTCTGGTAGTATTGCTGTAAGGATTAAAGATAATTTTATAATGTGCCTTAGAAAGAGACAAATACTTAAATGCTCAATAAATGGCCGCCATTATCAATATTATCGAACTATATTTTTTATCCTTGGATAGCCTGCTACATTCTGCTTCAAGTCTGCCAAGTTCTGGCTTGAACTGGTCGCCAAACTAAACAGGGTCCAATCTGAATCCTGAGATCTGCTAGGAACTTGAGGATCCAGGGAATGACGGCTAAGTCTGGGAATTCTTGGAAAAGGAAATCTGTAAATGCAGTATTAACTCTGTTTCTTGTGCCACAGTTTTTTTTGTTTTTGTTTTTGTTTTGGAGACAGGGTCCCACTCTGTTGCCCTGACTAGAGCACAGTGGTGTGGCATCATCGTAGCTCACTGCAACCTCAAACTCATGGGCTCAAGTGATCCTCCTGCCTCAGCCTCCCGAGTAGCTGGGACTACAGGCACATGACACCTCAACAGACTAAGTGCAAGAGTTTTTATTTTGCAGAATGAAGAGACTTTTTTCTCTTCTTGCCCCTACTATCTCTCTAATCACATTTCTCTCTTCCAGAAGGAGCCTATACTCCAAACATCCCTGTATTCTGGCAATTCCCTAACTAAATTATACTCACAAACTATTTTCTTATTTCTTTCTACACATCTATTTCCTCAGTCTAGAATAATTATATCCCCACTGCCTTCTGCACACCTAGTTATTAGTCCCTGAATGCTAGGCTCGAAGAACCTGCAGAAAACCCTAACTCACCCTTCACTCCAGGATAAATTACACATTTCTCTAAGTTCCAATATACCTAGTGCATACTTCTCCACTGCACTTCTTATACTGTAATTACCTGTATGATGAAATATTTGTCTCCTTTACTGCCCAACAAACTCTAAGAGGGCAAGAATCATGTTTTATTAATTTCAAAATCCTGAGTACCTAATACATAGTGAATGTTTAATAGCTACCTACTGATGGACAGGGAGCTGAACATAATGGAAATTCATATGTCTTAGTTCTAAATCCTACACTGCCTCAAAATGTTGGATTTACAACTTTTTTTTCTTTTGATAGTCATTTAAAAAAATTTTTTTAGACCAGGCTCACACTGATAACCTCAGTACTTCGGAAGGCCCAGGTGGGAGGATAGCTTTAGGCCAGGAGTTTAAGAGCAGCCTGGGCAACATAGGAAGACCTAAAAGAAAATTAGCCAGGCATGGTGGCACATGCTTATAGTCCCAACTGAGGTGAGAGGATGGCTTGAGTCCAGGAGTTGGAGGATACAGTGAGCTATGAATAAGAGTAAGACCTTGTCTCTTTTTTTTTTTTTTTTGAGACAGAGTCTCACCCTGTTGCCTGGGCTAGAGTGCCGTGGCGTCAGCCTAGCTCACAGCAACCTCAAACTCCTGGGCTCAAGCAATCCTACTGCCTCAGCCTCCCGAGTA
>NW_012144966.1:1669809-1670461 GCF_000956105.1 Propithecus coquereli | reverse complement strand
AAGACCTTGTCTCTTAAAAAAAAAAAATTATTGTCCTAGTATGTGACCAATATTATGAGAGTAGGTTTTTTTAAAACATACCGAAGGAATGTTATCCTGCAAAATAATCTCGCTGCAAGCTACACCCTAATTCAAATGGTGTTGCAATAGCATGAGGAATTTTTGAAACTCTCTGAGAATTAGCCCTAGAAAGAGCGTACCAGACAGAAAGGAAAATCACTCAATACTTTATAATCATGGCTCCCAGCTCCCTCCACTTAGAGGACAGTTTTCTTTCTACTCACTCTTTCCAAACTACAGGAAGTCCAATCACTGGATGTCTTCTATTGGCAAGTAATGCAATAAAATATTCTAATATCTAATGTTGAATCAGAATAGAAATAATTGGATATAAATACATACTAAATTCTGTTTAGTTTGGTTTGGCCAATCATCAGCATCACAGCTTTCACAAAAAGTCCAGATCTCATCTAGATACCCAACGAGTGCCAGCCAGGTCCCATCTACATACCCAAATGAAGCCCTGGGTTTTGAGTCCCAGCTCTGACACTATGTAACCCTGGGTACAGGTCATTTAACAACTCTTGTTCTCAAGTTTCCACTTCTGCCAAAATGGTGGTTACCATATCTGTTTCACAAAGTTGTTTTAAGA
>NW_012144966.1:1668012-1668424 GCF_000956105.1 Propithecus coquereli | reverse complement strand
AGGGCAAAAGAGTGAGACTCTGTTTCAAAAAAGGAAAAAAAAAATTAGCAGGGCACAATGGGTCGCTCCTGTACTCCTAGCTACTCAGGAGGCTGAGGCTGGAGGATTCCTTGAGCCCAGAAGTTTAAGATTACAATGAGCTATGATCTCTCCACTACACTCCTCTAGTCTGAGCAACCGAACAAGACTCTCTCTCTTATAAAAAAAAAAAAAAAAAAAAAATTTACACATAAAGATTATTTAAAATATTCACAAAATTAGTAGTCCATTTAGGGAGATATTAAATAAGGAAACTATTTCAAGTTTGGAAACTGATTAGGATAGTCCTCTCTTAGAAATTCACAACTCACATACCTCCATTAAAGTCTATGATAAGCTCTACCATAAAAAAAAAAAAACCTGTTGATGCTTA
>NW_012144966.1:1599494-1667962 GCF_000956105.1 Propithecus coquereli | reverse complement strand
TTCTATTTTTAGTAGAGACGGGGTCTCGCTCTTGCTCAGGCTGGTCTCAAACTCCTGAGCTCAAACAATCCGCCCGCCTCGGCCTCCCAGAGTGGCTGGGATTACAGGCGTGAGCCACCGCGCCCGGCCCTGTTGATGCTTAATCTTGTTCCCCAAACTCAAACTGAACATGGAACACTCTTTCTAATAAGATCTTGGGGAATCAGAGGACACTCATTTAAGATCTAAATCCCTGAGGTAAAGACCATGACTTATTCATCTCTCCATCTCAGAACTCCAGAGACTATCTAGAACATAGCTTCTCTAAAATGTAGAGCTCAACCGTGACAAACTGCCTTTTTCTGTCTTTTCTCTTCAAGCAAAAATCATTTCTTAATTTTCTTTTTTTGTTGTTGTTTTTATTTCAACAGATTTAGGGGGTACAAGTATTTTTTGCTACACGGCTGAACTGTATAATGCTGAAGTCAGGGCTTTTAGTGTACCCATCACCAGAATAGTGTACGCTGTACCCAATAAGTAGATTCTTATCCCCGACTCTCTTCCACCCTTCCCCTGCCATTTCCCAATTTTCTTAATCAAGTGAAAGGATTTTAAAAAGTAAACAGGATAAACAATCCTACTCTGCCTAAAATCATAATGTTAAAAAATGCAAAATACCTACAGCAGATCATTTTTTTAAACCCAAATAATATGGCAACAGGTATTGTTATTCCTTTAAGCGGAAAAATAAAAGATCTTTATGACTCAAAATCACCTACTTTTAGGAGATATGTTTCAATCTTATTTTTCCTTCTCCAACATAAGCAGACATTGCTGGGCATCTTTATTTCCACTAAGCCAGACTAATCAAGTGACCTGTACAATCAAACCACCTGACCACCTCATTTTTTACTGGCAACATGCAGATTTGCACAGCCAAAACTGGTCTGAAAGCTGTATCAAATGGCTCTTTGAAGTCTGCACCTATTAGGGTTCTTAACAATGGTTCTCTAATCCAGAAAGCCTTCCTTCAGGTATCTAAACCAAAGAAGTAAAGCAAATGTCATCAAATTACAAACCATCATAGCCAAATTTAAGGGCTTTACCAAATCCCTGTTTGTTTTATCAGAAAAGAACACAAATGTTTCCTCTCTATGTGGTAACATAACTACCATAGCAACAGCTTGGTTTTAGCCTTCAAGGATCCACCAAATACTTCTAATTCTTTGTCTTATATAATATTCAACTCAATATACATTGACTCAACAGGCAGTCCCAGACTTAGGGACTGATGTTACTAACCAAGTAATGTCTCATCCCATTTCAGTCTCTCAGTAGACTGGGGGGCAGGGGTGATATAGGTTGATGCTTTTAGACAGGGCAAGGATATGATAGAAAGCTAATCTTGGGCAAGAATATGAAGGAGCTTTGCCCAGCTTCCAATCTGAAACTGCTTTTTTGCCATGCTTTTTTTTTTTTTTTTTTTTTTGAGACAGAATCTTGCTCTGTTGCCCAGGCTAGAGTGCTGTGGCGTCAGCCTAGCTCAGAGCAACCTCACTTTCCCGGGGCTCAAGCAATCCTCCTGCCTCAGCCTCCCGAGTAGCTGAGACTATAGGCATGCACCACCATGCCTGGCTAATTTTTTCTATTTTTAGTAGAGATGAGGTCTGTCTCTTGCTCAGGCTGGTCTCAAACTCCTGACCTTAAGCAATCCTCCTGCCTCGGCCTCCCAGAGTGCTAGGATTACAGGCATCAGCCACCAGTCTCGGCCGCCATGTTTTTCTTAATGCCTGGAAATCACTTATTAGAGTCAGAGATACATCTGTACGTTCTTAATCTTGCAGCACCAGGTATTAACAAGTTTATTGGTATAATCAGCTACCTCCTCTCTTCATAACTAACTTCATTTTCCTGAAAAGTGGAGAGTGGTGAGTGGGGGTACATGCAAACACTAAACTGATATCCAGGCCAGGTGCTCTGTAATCACCACCATCTCAAACCTGTCCTAGCAATCACTAGGTTAGAACAGGAACACTTGCAAAACACATTCACCATCATCACAGCTACAACACAAAGTGTAGCCCTCCTTTTTCCCACAAAAATAATTGGCATCCATTTAACATTTTGTTTACAAAGCAAAACAGCTGACAAACCTAACAAAATGCAGTCAACCTCATTAGAGTACTGTTTATAAACACTGTCAACTCACACTAGGACCTCATAGTTGCTTTGTCCCTAACCAATTTCTCTATACCTCCTTCTTATTCGGAACACTCCACCAACCCTGACATAAACAGTCAGTGAAAAAGCCATTCTATAGGTGTGGGTGGTCCGGCCATTATTGCTTTCTCTCCTTTCTATCTGAAGCTGAAAAAAGTAAATAAAACTAAAACAAACAGAAGGGATTAGGGGAAATGTTTAAGATACCTACCAATTAACAAATATCTACTGAATATTATGTCATATATGCAAACCAGTGGGGTGGAAGAATGGTTGGAGTAGAGATGGTGCAGTGAGTTCACCCTGGAAAACCTCTCCTACTCTAAATATGTAGCTATGAAAGGCAATTGTAAAAAAGAAAACCAAAAGACAAAGCTGAGATCAAATACAAGATCAACATCTGTACTACAGAAGGGAAATAAGAGAATGGGTACTAGAGCTGGGTTTATCCTGGAAGCTGGAGTTGGGCCCACAGTTTTGTTAGAACATTTTGTAGCTAAAAATTTTAACTGTAACCACTAAAAGAACAGAAATACAATCTATGACTTTCAAATCAAAAGAGAAGAAAAAGAGAAAAGAATGCAAAACACTAGCAATCTAACAGAAGGAAAAAAACGGCAAAGAAAATGGATCAGACAGTATGAAATTCAGACAGAAATAAATCTACTTATTCAAATGGTTTCATCTCACATACTAAAAGTCAAAGATTAGGAAAAAAGTGAAGGATTATCAGAGTGAAGAAAAAAGACATTAACAGGGATAAGGAGAAACACTATATAACAATAAAAGGAACAATACACAATGAACATTGGATGTTCATGAATTAGAATGTTCCTGACACCATAGCCTCAAAAATATAACAAGCAAAAACTGACCATTTGAGAAGCTATCAACTTCAATGAGAAATTTAACATGCTTCTATCAGAAACTGACAGTTCAGGCAGACAAAATGTTAGTAAAGATAGACACTTTGAAAAGGGACATTGACGAGCTTTATCTAACAAATGTACAGAAACCTGCCTGCCCCCAAACTGGGGAGTCACAGATTTTTTTTTTTAAGGCAGAAAGTATCTCTGACCTCTGGATTTAACAGATAACTAAAACTTCCTTCAAATTTTAAGGGCAAATATAAGGTTGTCAACTTTTTTATTTTGCCAAGTAAGATTTAGAAAAAACAACCATTATCACTAATATTTTATAAAAAGAAAGATGATTTTGGCCGGTCGTGGTGGCTCATGCCAGTAATCCTAGCACTCTGGGAGGCCAAGGCAGGAGGCTGCTTGAGGTCAGGAGTTCGAGACCAGCCTGAGCAAGAGCGAGACCCCATCTCTACTAAAAATAGAAAAAATCAGCCAGGCATGGTGGTGTACACCTGTAGTCCCAGGTACTCAAGAGGCTGAGGCAGGAGGATCACTTGAGTCCAGGAGTTTGAGGTTGCTCTGAGCTAGGCTGATGCCACGGCACTCTAGCCCAGACAACAGAGTGAGACTCTGTCTCAAAAATAAAAAAAAAGAAAAAAGAAAAATGATTTTTAAGTCAAAAAAGTAGTAAAGATATAATCTAAAATAAATTTTTCTCACTAATAACTGTGAAAACTTTCTTAGAAACTGGCACCAATAGAGAGCTGTATTTAATTCAACACTTAACTTTTTTTGATCTCAGAAAAACAAACATATACAGATTTTTTCATTAGCTAATGAATCTCTAATATAATCGTCTCCTTGTTTTACATTTGAGAAAACAGATCGCTGCAGAGGTTAAGTGATTTACCTGTAATTACTAAATTAAGAGGGAGAGAGCGTGAGACAAAACTTCTCTATCCTTGCCATTATACCACAACCTGCCAAAGGTCCTGTTCGATCAACAAATACTTTCTGAACTCCCAGAGTATATGGCTTGCTGTTAAGTATTATGAGAAATAAAATGCACTATAAAATAGAGGGGAGACTAATGCAATCACACAGAGGCTTTTCTACATACTTGGGAACACCACCCTCACGGTGAACCATGGTTACAGAAGACAGAGTGACCTATAATTCAGGAAGCCTGAGGAAAAAAGGGAAGCATCCAGACATCTGAAGTAGTTTCCAATGTACTTATAAAAACAAATAGATATATGTGAAAAATAAATTAAAAAGCAGTAAGCCACATGCAAAATGAGTACTGCAAGGAAAAACTACTAAGAGAAGGTAGGATTCATCTGGGGTTGTAAGAGGTAGCAAAGGCCGGGGCTTCAGGAGTCAGGATTTTGAAATGAGACTTTAAGGGTGTTAGGATTCCTCATCTCAGAAAAAGGGGCAGAGTCCACTTGCTCAAGGCTTCTTTGGCATGGCTCCAGGTAAAAAAAAAAAAAAAGAAGAAGAAGAAAGAAAAAAAGTTCTGAAGGAAGAAGACAGCAGGCATAAGAAAAAAAAAGAAAGAAGAAAAAGGGGAAAATTTGAGTGAAAACATTTATGATGATTTATCTAACACAAAGAAAATGATTGGGTGACCAAACAAGTTAAAGTTCTCCAAAACACTTCAGGAAGCCAAGAAGCTAACTCCATGATTTGAAACTATTTAATTTTTCTTACAAGTCATCTAAATAGCAAATGGTACCACCGTATTCTACTAGTTGGAAACATAACTCCAAGAATAAATAAGAGACAACCTATATAATCGCCTTACTGGGATCAACTATTCTTTTTGTAATCAAAATCTCTCTTCTAAGGCTGAATAAATATCAGAATAGACGACTATTTAAAGGCAGCTGATATAACAAAACAATAAAAAGAAAAGACCAATATATTTCACAGATGCAGATCTCATTAACAAAAAGACAGGATATGAGGAACACAGATCCAACAATCCTTCCAGTTTGTTACCTGCTATGGATATAAAATCATACATAAAATGAATGCTGTTCAAAAGAACTTGAATGCTCTGAAGAGAACCTTAAAAACTGGAAAACACAGCAAAAACCTTTCTTCCAACTCCTCACCCGATGTAGAAGGAGGAGGAAAACATTTAAAAAAACCTAACCAAAAAAAACCCACAAGGCCTGTAATCCTAGCATTTAGGAGGCCAAGGCAGGAGGATCACTTGAGGCCAGGAGCTTGAAACCAGCCTGGGCAACATAGAGAACTTTAGAACAACAAAAAAAAAGATAGCCCTCTCTACCTTAAAAAAAAAAATTAGTCAGGTTTGGTAGCATAGGCCTGTAGTCCTAGCTACTCAGAGGCTAAGCAAGGAAGATCACATCATCCCAGGACTTTGAGGTTGCAGTGAGCTATGATCATGCCACTGAACTGCAGCCTCAGCAAGAGAGCAAGACCCTGTCTCAAAAAACGAAAAGAAAAAAGAAAAAGAAAAAAGAAAACACAAGCCCTGATTACAATAAGTTTTGAAGAATTTTTTTAAGCCTAAAGATCAACAGAGGCTTCCCAAAATTCAATCTTGAGGAAGGCTTGAGTACATTTTAAAAAGTTATTAAACCTGTACATTCTGGAATACTCATTTTCAGGAGGAAAATGTACAGTTATTCCTAAGCCAATAGCAGGCTTCAAGCCTCTCTCCTTGAGAGCAAACAACAGGGCCGTGGCCCAGAACCACAGATACATGAGCAGAGATTACAAGAAAAGTGTGTAAGCTAAAAAGAGAATCATGTTAAAAAAAAATAAATAACTCACTGGGTGTGGAGAACTGGTGTATTTATAAAAAACAGGAATCATTTTCATGCACAGAACTTCTAGTTAAACATGTTTATCACCACTACCTCCTCCTGCAACCCCACTAAAATGACAACATACAAATTTTAAAAGACAACAAATTAATTTTAAAGTTATAAGGAAAAAGAGAAAGAAAAGAGGCCAGAGCATTCAAGCAAGAGATGCCAACAAAATTTTGGAAGCTGGAAAGCTGACAGAAGTGTGACTTAGCAGACAAGAGAAAACTGAAACCCAAAGCCTACAGGAGGAAGCCAGGCATGAACAAACCAATTCTTGGGAACTGGAGGCATCAGACACCTCTGAAGTCTAGGGGTAACCCAAAGCAGGAAGATTGCTGGAAATTTACATAAGGAGCAGTTAAATCCCTAGGTCCCTACCCCTCCATGCAGGAGATTGCCCCTCCCAGACTCTAACAAAACATTTCCTACTTAGCAAAATTCAACCAGAATAATAGCTTCAGAACACTCCCAGAATTAGGGTGGGAGGGAGAGGGGGTGTGAGAGATGAGAAGAAAAAGTGAAAGCTGTTTACTAAAATGAGCAATCAGCCAACCCCCATCCCAGAATGCTTGCAGCCACACACTGTTACCTTCCAGGATTCCTCTCTGGGGAAATTGGCCCAATTTTCTCCAACAGGAGAAAAAAAATCTTTTAACAGAATCTTATAAAAAAGTCAACAAGATGGAAAAAGGGGAAGAAGAGGTAAGAAAGTCAGAGTACCTATGGAGGAATTCAAAAAAAAAGAAAAGTGAGAAAATGGTTGGGAGTGAAACATATGAAAGAAATAACATCAGAAAATTTCCTGGGACTGAATGACATGAACCTCCAGAATAAAGGGACGCCTCAAGTGTTTCAGACCCAAAATATGATGCATGAGAAAAAGGACCTACATCAAGGTGCATCAATGTGAAATTTCTCAACACCAGGGATTAAAGGAAGGCCCTAAAAGCTTTCAAGGCATGGAAGAGTAAGGCCTAAGATTAGGAGAATGTCAAGCAGAAAGAATCAGGAGTCAAAACAGCATTGAACTCCTCAAAAGAAATACTGGAAGCTATGAAACAATAATGCAATGCCTTCAAAACTTTGAGGAAAAATTACTCCCAACCAGAAAATATATTACCTAGCCAATAACAATGTACAGCCAAAAAATAAATTTGCTTTCATCTAAATAAAGCAACAAAATGGCATACCAAAAACTGAGTTGAGACAAGCTTTTTTAAAAAAATGAAAAAAAAATTTTAACTATCAAAACCGGACCCAACATTCCTTAAATGTCACTAAAACAGTTAACTAAGTGAAAAGCAAAACAATCAAAAAATAGCAACATCAACCATCTTGCCTTTAAGTGCTGTACATAGACTCATTTATCCAACCAACTTCACAGTAGTGATTCTGGTGTTTTACACAAAAGTAACAGAAAATTAAAGGTAATATTTGTGTTTAAAATGTGAGCAGGCAGCCTCTCAGAGGTAAGTGGCGGCTCAGAGCCCACCGAGAACCCGCCAGAGCCAGTCCTGCCCACCCTGGCTGGCTGCTCCCAAGGGGCCTAAACGGGCTTCCAAGTTCTCCTATGCCTTGGAGGGGTAAGGGCTGCGCCCCCTGCCTCTGTCTCCAAGGTTGGGAAGCTTCCCTGGAGCCTCTGTGCTGGGCTCTGGGTCCATTTTTGACACTACAGGATGTGAGGAAGGAGCAGAGGATGTCTGTGTCTGTCCCGCCCTCCCCACCACAGGGCCTTTGCACAGACTGCCCTTGCCACAGCATGCCAGGCCCACAGTGTGGCCAGCGTTCCCTAGCACATCTTTCTGCCACTCGCTACAGTTTTTCTCTCCCGAAGACCCCCTCCTTCCTATCCTGTGCCCCCTCCTCAATGCTCCCACCAACCCCCCTCAACGCTGTGCTCCTCAAAGAGTGTCTTCCCATGCCATGAAAAGGCAAGATCCCTGAGAGCTGGGGCTGCGCTGCGTTCTTATTCTGCTGGCTGTTTACTTCGTGCCTCAAAGTCCAAAGCAACTGCTTGAAATGGAGCAAGTGCTTTCAGGTATGCAGACTAAAAAACTCAGGGCTCCTAAAACAAAAAGGCATTTGGTAGAAACTTGAAGTATTCTTGCCATCCCTAATCTCCAAAGCCCAGTCTTCCTCCCCTGGGGCAGAGAGAAATCAGTGTCTTACGGTCAACAAAGAAAGTATATGCATGTACATCCACAAGTTTCTACAATAGGTGGGTTCACTTTCCTTGGGGCTCTTTTACTTCCCATAGCTTGGAGAGTGTTCTGTACATTCACATGTATAGATTGGATTCATATTTAAACAGCCATTTATAGTACTATAATTTATTTATCCTGTTTTCTTTGGTAGAAACTTAGAGTTCTTTGGAGTCTTTCATAAGGATAAACAATGCCAAGTTGACTCTTTGTACAAGCATCTTTGCACACAGGCAGGAATATTTCTGCAGGCTATAACTTCCTTGGTGCAGAGTGCTAGGTCTAGGGCTTTAAGTAGCCCTCCCCTACCAACACTGGATGGGTCTGGTGTTTCCTTGCCCAGGTTTGATTTTGTAGGCCTGGTACGTGTAAGATAGTATTTTACTGTAGCTTTATTTGTATTTCCTGTAAGTATAACCTAATGTCTTAATGCTCCGTCGGATTTATTTTGTATTGATTGTTTTTACCACTAAAAATAATCATTTTGAAATTGGAAAATGTACGTTTATTAAAAACACTTATATGTTTTAAAGCCATGTGTATGAAACATTCTTTGCTTATTTTCCTTAAAAAAAAAAGTATGTGTGCAACTTTAAACATCCTTAAATATTTTAAAGGTTACTGTACATCAACAGGAATCCTAAGAGTGCCTTAAAAATCTGAATTGTGTACATTAATAAGTAGAAATAGACAGCCCACTGTTACAGGGTCCCTAGTCTCCATGAAGCCACTGAAAAGCCCAAGATGCTTTGAGAGAAAGGACAGCACCATGGAAGACAGAAGGCATGAGAATGATATCCAGAATACTCCAGCAGAGAGTGGAAGAGACGGGTAAATAGCTATAGAGCAAAGACAAGAGTTTGGCGTGAGAAAGAGCAAGAAATAGAGCAAAGACCAAAATAAAACAAACACATACATACACAAACTTAGGGACAAAAGTCTCTTTATAAACCTAGAACTCTGCCAAGCTTGCAAAGGAGTTCCTTGCAAGTTCTACCTGAAACCAGCAAGTCTAAAAGGCCTTGACCTTATTTCTCTAAACACTTAACTAGTTTCTCAAGTTATTGGCTTGATCAGAGTCTGTAAAGTAGTCAAGCCAGAAAAACTCTTAACCACAGCAATCAGGACCTAAAAGCCTGACCTTTGAACTAAATCAAGAGTTTTGATCTGAAATACCCAGAAAGGGTTGCTGAGTCCCACACATAATAAGAAATAATTTAGAACATAAATTCACTTCTCTTACAACAAAGTTTACTTAGCCATTGGAATCAATGGGGTATTGCAGTACATAATATGCTTCTGTACAGAGCCCAGTACAAAATATTAGCTGCTCCTGCTATTTCTACGGTTACCACTTCTGACTGAATGAAAGAAAAGAACTGCTAGGTCCAGCACGGTGGCTCATGCCCTTAATGCCAGTACTTTTTGGGAGGCTGAGGCAGGAAGATCACTTAAGCCTAGGACCTCGAGACCAGCCTGAGCAACATAGCGAGACCCCATCACTACCAAAAAATTTAAAAATTAGCCAAGTATGGTGGCTCACACCTGTAATCCCAGCACTTTAGAAGGATGAGGCAGGAGGATGGCTTGAGCCCAGAAGTCTCAGGCTGCAGTGAGCTATGATCATACCACCGCACTCCAGCCAGGGCAACAAAGTGAGACCCTTTCTCAAAAAAATAAACAAGTATTAAAAGACATTTGAAATAATCTCCTAACTAACATACAACAACAGTTCATGGACAAACTGTTCTGTAGTTCATATATATTGTAAAGATAATGTGAAGAAGCCATGGCATCTATCAAAATCCTAGTTATCTCCACTTCTCCAAATTATATTCAGAATTACCTTTATCCCAATCAAGTTATCTAACAACTATCTATAGCAAGCATAATTAGGATACCCCCAATCCAGTGAGCAATTCCTCTTTTGACCTCCTATAGAACTTCTCATCACTATCAATTCTATTCTTTTGCTTTTTTTTTTTTAAGACAGAGTCTCACTATGTTGTCCAGGCATAAATGGCAGTGGCTAGTCACAGGCATGACCATTACACACCACAGCCTTGAAGTCTTGGGCTCAAGTGATCCTCCTGTCTCAGCCTCCTAAGTAGCTGGGTCTATCGGAGTGCAATTAATCATTTACTGCTTCGAAGAGTTCTGATACCACTATTCTACCTTTTACATTTCTATTTTATTTTCCCAGCTATATATTAATAGTGAACTTATCATTAAGGATAAGTCTTCTGATTTAACTTTTTGCACATCCAGGTATTCAGTACATAGTTGGTACTGCATGGATTGACTAAAGAAAAATACTAGAATATTATACAAAGCCAGAGACCTTGAGAAAGAGCCTTATAAATAAGTGTTGGCAAACTGGCTTCGGAAATGAACAATGGTCCTAGCTTCAACACTCAACTGAGCATAAAGACTGTCACTTTATACATGATCTCCTAGCCTCCTTCAAACCCCAGGCAAGAGGGCAGAAAAGATACATGATGATGATCCTGTCTTCTGCAAACAAACCGAAATTTTTAAATAATTTAAAAAAAGGTATTCATGCAGACACAGATAACAGTTCATATACTGCTTTCAAAGGCTGGAGAACAGTCCTTTTACTATCACATTTTGTTTTTATCAACAAATGTTGAAAACGTCAGTTCACATAAAAGAGCCCATGAGCCTCAGCAACAGAGCCTGTTGATGTGACTTAGTGACTAGGGACCTGTATTAGGAGACCCACTACTCCACAGCTGTGCAGCCTGGGAACCACACTTTATCTCCTTCAACTCAAATTTCCTCCCCAACAGTGCTGCCAGGATGTTAAATGAGATAATGTTTGGAGAACACAGTGTCTCAGACACAGTTAGGAATAAGAATGCTAAAAATAATGCTTAAAATGAACAAACCTCGTGATTTACCCAATCAGCCTCTAAACCTTACATAATTATAGCCCAGAAAGTTACATTCCTCAGTCTCCATACAGGGGCCCCTCCACAAAATAATGACTTATTATTTCAATTTTTACCAGTGCTCAACACAATCACATAGAGAAAACTTCTGCATCAATTATAAAACTCACTGTCCATTGAGTCTAGTATCTCTAATGTAGAAGATTGCCTAAAAATTTATTTCAGACCATGATTAAGAAAAGGATTCTCTGTGATACAACATAAGCATTGCAATTTTTTAGCCATTGCTTTTGGTCTTGGCTTCCAGAAAGTCTAAAAATGATTTCCACTTCATTTGACACTTCACTGACACTTCCATCTTTCCCATCCAGAACATTGCTCTTTCCCCTTTGAACGTTAGGCCTAAGCAGGCCCTTAGAAACTGTCTAGTCCCACATCCTCATCTTATAACGATAATAAGGCTTTGAGATGTCAGGTCTCTTTTGATTACAGACAGGCAAAACAACAAAACGTACTGCATATATAAAATACGGGGTTTTTCTTTTTCACATTAACACAGAAGATCCTGCAATTTCATCACATTCCATTAAATAAAAACTGCAAAACACCCAAGAATAGCACATATGACTAATACCCCCTGACCACAAATAATATCAAAATACCCCCTTAGGCAAAGCTATGAAATAATAAGGCCTATTTCTAATAAACTTTACATGCAAACAGATGTCCTCTTCATATTAATCATGCTGGCAAGCCACACATTTTATTTCAACAATAATGCCCCCACCCAAAAAGTTTTTGGAGCTGTCCTTTTGGAACTGGCGTTAAGGTTTCTTGTCAATGCCACTATAAACCCAGTACCTAGTATGATACTTCGCACACGGTAGACATGCAAATGATTGAATAAATATACGCAATAGCAGTAAAACCTAGTCATTTCAGGGCAGATGTGTCTCTGAAAATAGAAAATATTCTATCCTAAAGCTGACTAATCGAATGGATGATGAAGCTAAGTAGTTCCTATACAAAGAAAATACTATTTCATAGAAAATACACCCTAAGTCTGAGCACAGTCATAATAAATAATCACTAGCCCACATTTCAATCTTGAAGTGTCAGAATACATCAAATGTTTCACATTTCCTAAACAATGCACCCAATCAACCAGCTGACTATATGAGCAATACCAGTGACGGCAAAGAAACACATTTACATTGACTTCCTTTGTGATTCTGACCTGGATGCTTTTTGGGGGCCTCTGTGATGTTAAATTGCTAAATTATCAAATTCAATACTCCTCTCTGGAAATAGTATGTTCATCAATAATTACACTTCCATAAGCTGCATTATTATATCCAATGCCATAAATATTAATTCTCTATTGTTTCTGTTTTCAAATACATGGTATCAGTCTTTTCTAAAACATTCGTGGTACCCAAATCTCTTTCTGAATAATTATACTTTACTATTAGTTTCTCGTTGCTCTTAATGATCATGGTGGTTTAAAAAATCTATAAATTCTTTGACACTCCTCCCATCAAGAAGTAGAGTCTAATTACTCTCCCCTCAAATATGGGCTAGCCTTAAGACTCACTTCTCAAAAAGACAACAAGGCAGAAGTGATGCTGCATGACTTCTATGGCTAGGTCATAAAAAGGCATCCCAGCCTAGCTCTCTCTTTCTTGGGATATATGTGTCTGAAAATCTGACCTCCCACAGAAAGTCTGGTATTCAAGAAGCCTCCATGCTGAAGAGACTGTTACACAGAGACAGAGATGCCCGAGGAATGCTAGCTGTTTGAGTCTTCAGTGCAGAAGCCTTTTAGATGACTCTGCTACCATTTGACTGCAACTGTATGAGAAACTTAGAGTAAAAACCTAGCTGAGTACTGTCAATCCCTAGAACTGTGATTATGGTCATTTATAATAATAAATGATTGTTGTTTTTCCCAATTAAGTCTGGGTTGGTTTACTGCACAACAATAAAGAAAACCAGGATGATGAGAGATAGAATCTCAACATTTCCTTTGGCCCTGGCTCCACTGGTATATGAATAAATCTTCATTTATGCTTCACCTTTGATATCTTCCTTACCAGCTTCCTCTAATTGTGCTACATTTAAAAAAACTACAATCGGCCGGGCGCGGTGGCTCACGCCTGTAATCCTAGCACTCTGGGAGGCCGAGGCGGGTGGATCGCTCAAGGTCAGGAGTTCGAGACCAGCCTGAGCAAGAGCAAGACCCCATCTCTCCCAAAAAATAGAAAGAAATGATCTGGACAACTAAAAATATATGTAGAGAGAAAAAATTAGCCGGGCATGGTGGCACATGCCTGTAGTCCCAGCTACTTGGGAGGCTGAGGCAGAAGGATTGCTTGAGCCCAGGAGTTTGCGGTTGCTGTGAGCTAGGCTGATGCCACGGCACTCACTCTAGCCAGGGCAACAAAGCGAGACTGTGTCTCAAAAAAAAAAAAAAAAACAGCAATAAAATTTTCTATTAATCTACATCTGTGGACTTCCTTAAACACTTATTTCAAATACTTATTTACAAATCTATTTAACCATAGACTCATCTGAACAGTAAATCTTTGCCCCAAATAAAAGCCAATCTTTACGTAACATCAACAAAAATAACACTTTTATATACCCTAGTAACTAATACAACACTGACAGGCCAACTCTCAACAATCACACCCGGTAACATACACTGATAGAATGTTCTCATTTCCTCATCCCTGCAGTCAGGAGACTGCATAAGGAAACAAAAGCTGACAGGGCCGAAACCTTCATCAACCATTAATCTCTTAGAAAAATGGTCTCCAAACATCCCTGCAAGTCTAACAAGTGCACAGCCAGGCCTATCACTTCCACATCGTTTGAAGTTAAGCCATCACTAATCATAAGATGTTATCTGACAATACAATGTAGTCCAATGCAAAATATTACAAAATAAAATTGCAAACCTTGCAAAAAATGAAAGATTTTGTAAGGTCTAGGGAAAGCAATATTGGGAAACTCATCAACACACACATACACACCACTGACAAAGGAAAATATCGTATATAAACCAATTAAAAGTTAATGAAAATTGAAAACACAATTCTGCTTTGAAATAGAATGATCTATCACATGATTTGTGTTGCCCTTAGAAAAACCACAAATATTTTTGTAAAAATGACTCCATGATAAAATTCAAATGAAACCAAGTGCAATGTGTGAACTGTGACTGAACTCCGATTTTAAAAACTCCACTATTATATACAGACATTTTGAGGATAGAGAAAAGTGAATATACACTGACTATTGGATGATATTAGGGAATTTTTGTTAATTTTCTAGCTGTGATAATGTAACAATGGTTGTATAGAAAAAGGTTCATACTTAGAAGATAAAAGTCCATGTATTTAATGAGGAAGTTACAATGACTGTAACTTTCAAATAGTTCAACAGTTATTTTTATATATACACACATATTTTGCAAAGATGGAAAAATATTAACAATTACTGAATCTAGAAGGTATAGTGCCAGATAATTCATGTTCATTCTCTCAATTTTTTGTATGTTTGAAACTGTTTATAGTGCTGGAAAAAGCAAAAAATAAAAATCAATCTCATCAAAAATACACCACCGCCCCCAGTCAAGGATCACCATTTAAGGAAGACCTCCCACATGAAATACAGAGAGGAAAAAACAAATCCAGTGAACTTACAACATGCAATCTTCCAATGTTATCAGGGCTATTACATCCACAAAAATTTCAAACACTTGATTCATTCTTCATTGTAAAGATCAGAACTAATTTTTGTTAAAATAAAATTTTTTGCGCTTAAGCAGAAAAATGTTTTGAGACCAGTTAGATTATTTTTTAAAATAGCTTGATCTTGATCCTTGTGTAAAAAAAGTGTGACTTTGTGTCATTATTTGAGATGCTAAGGATTGATGTTAGAGGTTTATTTGGTCTACAGTCAGTAAACTGGTGATGTCAGTAAACTATTTTGGGATACTGGTATTTTAGAAAGACCAAGTAAGTTAACATCTTTAAGCAGGATACGTTCTAAAACTTCTACTGTATTTATAAAACTTAAAGATGTCACATTATTCAGAATATCAAGTCTTACTAGTGTACTTATGTTTGTTATTTTGGCAGGGTTTTTTAAAGCTTAAAAGTAATAGTTAAAACTTTATTTTGTTTCTTGGTCTATGCTATCAAATTCATTTCTTTCTCTTTTCTCCCAATTTTGTTAATAAAAATATGTTTAGATATCAAATTTGTTTAGACATGAAATGACTGTGCTGAGGGCACAATCATATCACATTGTGTATCTAATCTTGACAGGCTATCAAAATGGTTATGGTTACATAAACTGCTAAAATAAATTAGGCAAATGTAAAAGAGATAAATGTAATAAAATTGCAAGAGGTTTTATATTAAAAAAAATTTTTTCCTTACTTTTGAAGTCCCTACTAATTTAGTAAAAATATGTATTAGTACATCTTAAGCATTAGGGATGCAAAGATGAGCCTTGCCATCAAAGAGGTCACCTTCCAGCTATCCCATAGAGCACTCACAAGCTCAAACTGAAGGAAGGGCAAGTTTAACGAGTGGCACTGCACCAACGATGAGAATGTTTAATAAATTACTTAGGGATATCACAAATAGTAGTTCAGTAGGCTTTCCCATCATTTGTAATTGGTTATAATTTTTAATGAGAAGACATTTCAAATACATGAAGCATACACAAATTTCAAAAGTATTTCATGCAAAAATCATGTCACTAGAATGTAAGCTCCACAAGGGCGGAAACCTTAAAATGGCAGACCTGGCCAACATATATCAAACACAACTCATTAAAAAAGGTCTCTAGTCACACAGATTCAAGCTGAAATTAACTTTCAGACAACAACTACACCCCCTCTTCTTACAAATGAGTAAACTGAGACTCACTGCAGGAAAATGGCTTGCCCAAGATTACAGGACTGGTCAGGAGATGGACCAAGCGTCCCAAATCTGACTCTCGTCTTTCCAATTCTCAGAGCTGTCTCACATAGGAACTGTCTGCAGTATACAGTTATCTTTCAGATATACAGTATCACTCTCAAGTTCTGTAAAAATTGTAATACGTAATAACGAATGTCCTAACACAAACTCTTCCAAAGATAGGTAAAATTTTATTACAAAACTTAAAGGATCAAACAGCTACATCTAAACTCAGAAACACAGTTTTAACTACTTCATCTCATCTCGGGGTCTTAGAAGACTTACGTGTGATGTGAAATTCTACAGCCATTAAAATAGTTACATCACACTGAATATAATAATTAAGTGGGTTAAAGGAGGAGTAAAAAAAAGAAAATATTATTATTATTATTAAGTTAATAATAATCTTAAAATATTTACCGGCAGTGCACTGTATGAAATTAAGTATTTTAAACAAAGACAATGACAATGAAAGAGTCAGATGACGCTTGGTCTCATTTCCAAATATCTGTCTATGCTAGCAGAATTTAAGGCCACAAGGTTGCTCCCAGCCTATACACAATGAGTAAACAGATTCCCCGGAAGCTTAAGGATCCCATCTCCCCTCCTTCCGTGCCTATAAACCAAAATTTACCAGGCTCTAGAGAACTGAAGAGGATGAACCAGTCCCCACACCCTGCAACCCTGTGTTCAAAGTCCTTCTTAAGCACCCATGTTCGACCATTAAATCCTCCTTCGCTATCACTTGTAAGATCTATTAGCACTTAATTCTTTACTTACATGTGTGTCTCCCCATTAAACTGAAAGCTCCATGAGGATAGAGGCCAATTATCTTTGTTTCCCAATGCATACAATCTAGTTGGCAAAATATTTATTGAACTGAGTAGAAGAATAAAATCTCTTTGCCCACTTCCCTCGTTCACTTTTTTCCATTCATCAACAGAATTAATTAAAAAAAAATATGGACAACCATAAATTCACAGTTCTTTCTGCCTATGAGCTACTGTGAAGTACAAAAATCCTTTTTCCTACCATGATCACAAGAGCAAAGGAATAGTTTTTTAAAAAAGTAACGCGACAGTGGCACATTCCTGTAATCCCAGCTACTAGGGATGTTGAGGTGGGAGAATCACTTGAACCCAGGAGTTTGAGGCCAGCCTCAGCAACACAGTAAGAATCTGTCTCTTAAAAAAAAAAGAAAAAGAATTAAAAAGAAAAAAAAACTGGCCTGCCCTGGTGGCTCACACCTGTAATCCTAGCACTCTGGGAGGCTGAGGCAGGACTGCTTGAGGTCAGGAATTCAAGACCAACCTCAGCAAGAGTGAGACTCCCATCTCTACTAAAAATAGAAAAGATTAGCCGGTCAACTAAACATAGAAGCAAAGAATTAGCTGGGCATGGTGGCTCACACCTGTAGTCCCAGCTACTAGGGAGGCTGAGGCAGGAGGATCACTTGAGGTTGCTGTGAGCTAGGCTGATGCTACAGCACTCACTCTAGCTGGGGGAACAAAGCAAGACTCTGTCTCAAAAAAAAACAAAAAAAAAAACCCAACTAAGTGATCTAGCCCAACTCTCTCATTTTTACATACGAGTTATATTTATTAAAGTTCATATGGTCATCACATGGCCAGTTAGTGTCAGATACAAAAACAAATCTCTGATCTTGTTTACTCCAGTTTATATTCTATCTACCCTCACAAACACTGATTAAAAGTAATCACTACATAGTATACGTATCATAAACTTAGAATCATCACCTAAACGTACCAAGTTTCTGCTATTTGGCTTTGGCAAAAAAAAATATTAATAACAAGTAAAAGTACCAAGTTGTCTTGAAATTTGTGTCTTCTAATCTATGTTATCTTGGGAGAAATAAACAATTTTCAAAAATGCATATGGGGAAAATGTTTCATCTCTACTTCGACGAAGATGTCAAAAATATCTGGCAGAATTAAGATGCAATCATTGGGGGAAGCTGGCTGATGGCTATATAGGGCCTCTCTATGACTTCCTTGTATTTTGGTTTTACCCAAAACATGCGAGCGCGCGCACACACACACACACACACACACACACACACACACACACACACACCCCACCCCCTCCAAGGAGTATTCTTTTCTCACACAGACAGCTATAGAACCCATAGTCCAAAGGGAAAAGGAAGGCTGGGGACTATGAGAAACTGGCAAGTGTGGCCCTATTTGCTGTCATCAATTAATTTTAAGACAAATAAAATGGGAAGAGCCTTTTACACGGTAGTCTTCAAGCTCTGGTGCTCCTGATGGAAGTCCATTCCTTGAGAAGCACTGCTTTAAATCAAGGACTCTCTTAACTGGGAAAAACCGCAATAGATGATTTTACCACAATTTGGTTAGGTTATGTTACTCTTATAAAATTTCAATGATTGTCAGAAAAACCTTCCGCTTCAAAAAAAAAAATTAAAGGTTAAACATATCATGCCCTCCCCCCAAAAAAATGCTATTACCTCTCAAGAATGTCCTAGAATTTACCAAAGGAAGACTGAATCTTCACTGTCAACTGAAATAGCTTTTTACATTTCCAAAGAGATCTCTGAGGAGTTGAGAGGCCCTAGAGAAAAGCAAAAATACCAACTGCCCTGGAGTCCCTGCCATTTAACAGAGTTTTATGGAACCAGAAACATTCTGGGTTGGTATGGGGTGGCTGCTAACCACGCACAGTACTAACTCCAGTCTATGGATGCAAGTGTTATATGCAGTTTTCAGTAGCTCTCAGCTCTCAGAAAGTGGCAGAAAGATGAGCAGCTGCCAACAAAATCAGCCCACATGTCATCTTGGACCTGTAGACCATGGTTTGCCAACCTCCACTATAGAAGTCACCCACTCCTGTTTCTGCATCTCCGAGGCAGTGGCAGAATCCTACCAGGGAATCATTTCATATAGTAGCAGTTTGGATTCATCCTCCTGCTAGCAACTACAGGAAGCAAAAAAAAAAAAAAAAATTGTAGTTCCTGTAATTCCCCCAAAGAACAACAGCAGAAACAAAAGGTCCCACTGTCCACAGCACCAAAGTACTCCCTCCTCTCAGTTATTCTCTAATCTACATACAATAATCACAATGCAATAAGCAGAAAAACATAATTACTTATAGAAAACATCGATGGATTTCTTGGAGCTGAAGACAAGTTTAACCACCACTAGAAATATAAGCATATTAAGAGAATGAATGTTGCCTGGGCACGGCACTCATGCCGTAATCCTAGCACTCTGGGAGGCCGAGGCTGGACGATTGCTTGAGCTCAGGAGTCTGAGACCAGTCTGAGCAAGAGTGAAACTCTGCCTCTACTAAAAATAAGAAATTAGCCTGTCATGACGAGCACCTATATAGTCCCAGCTACTCGGGAGGCTGAGGCAGGAGGATCGCTTGAGCCCAGGAGCTGGAGGTTGCAGTGAGCTACGATGACACCACTGCACTCTACCCAGGGAGACAGAGTGAGACTCTTGTCTCATCAAAAAAAAAAAAAAAAAGAGAGAGAGAGAGAGAGAGAGAGAGAGAGAGAGAGAATGAATGTTTAAACTAGTCTGGCTTGAAATTTAATAAAAATTGCTCCATTGGTACTGTTTCCTTTAAAGACTTAAAGTAAGGTTTCTAGATGCAGGTGATGATAAAGAGCAATACCCCGACAAGTTCAAATCAGTTTTGGACGAGAAACAAAGCCATTATTACGACGTAAGACTAGATCAACTACAGAAACTCAATACTCCTCCCCACAAAGCCTTTCATATAAAACCCTGTTTTCATCATTTAGAAATTACAATAACCCTACCATATTGTCTCTTAGTTTTCTCCATAAAATTAACTTCCTAATCTCAAATGTAGCTTCTCTTAAAGCTTATAAAACCCATCATCCTCCACTTTTCAGATGACAGCAAGCAGGCTCTCATGCAAATGAATTTCTATCATGTCCCTAAGTGGAGTCTTGGAGCCACTCAGGCAAGAGCAACTCTGGAGTTCCAGGTTGTCTGTGAGGGAGAGCTGGTATTTAAGTTCAGGTAAAGACCTGAATACCTTGTCACCTGAATTCTGCAAAAGCAGCTTCATGCTGGAGCAGAGCCCATTTCTTGAAATGGTAGGTTCTCAACACTTTCTCTCCTATACACAAAAATGGGGCCTGAACTGATGGGGAAGAAAATAAAAATCGATCTATTGATTTACTCATCACAGTGCTTTGTAGACTGGACACTATTATAATCTTTATAATTAGCAGTCTAGAATATGACCACTACATTTCATGGAATTCTAAAATATAATCTCTTTATATATACTAATATATGTTTTTTAATCAACACAAAAATTTGCTGTCAAGAAAAATGTAAAATTCTTTTTATTAGTGGCCTTTTCCTATGAAAAATATTGTTAACAAATTAAAGTCAAGAAAAGTTTCAAGTATATAAAAGCATACCCTGGATGATCACAACTATATAAAAACAAAAATATCCATGTATAAAAAATAGAGACTGAAGAGTCACCAAAATGCTAACAGTGATCGCATTAAACTTTCATTTAAAATTCTGTATCTTCCTGATTTTCTTTAAGAATTTCTTTTTATAACAAGGAATTTCTTTTTTTGTTTGTTTGGTTTGTGTTTTTGTAGAGACGGAGTCTCACTATGTTGCCTGGGCTGGGCACTAGTCTCACTATGTTGCCCTGGCCTCAAGCAATCCTCCCACCTGGGCCTCCCCAAGTGCTGGGATTACAGGCATGAGCCACCATGCTCAGCCTTTGTATAATAAGGAATTTCTTTAAAAAAATAAAGACTAAAAAACAGCCAAAAACAGAAAGCAATCCAAATTTACATAAGCTAGAGAGCAGGTTTAAAAACTGTGGTATATCCATATAATGAAATACTACTACCCATTAATACAAAAGAATAAGCTACTACATGCTACAACACAGATCCAGAGCAAAAGCATTGTGCTAACTGAAAGAAACCAAACACATGATTCCATTTTTATGAAATTCTAAAAAAGGCAGAATTACAGTGAGAGAAAGTACAACAGTGGTTCCCAGGCACAGGATATAGGGGGAAGGGACTGAAAATACAAAGGGACACCAGGTAACTTTGGGGTGATAAAAATGTTCTTTATCTTGATTGTGGTGGTGGTTACACAACTGTATACATTTTTCAAAAACTCAAACTATACACTAAAAATGGGTGAATTTTACTGTACATAAAGTATAATTCAATAAATATGAAAATAAGAGTAAAGTTGAAAATATTTTATTAAGGTGAATCATACTATCAGAAACTGAACAAACAGCAGTACTTTTTGCTCTGCAGGTAAGATAAATTATGTATTTGAAGGGAAATAACATTAAATGCTAACACTTTAATATCCTGACAAAAATGAGAGTGTTACCAAGCATAGTTATCTAAGAATTTATCTTATTTCTCATTTTGAAGGGGCTAATTATCCCTATACTTATTGTATGTAGAAAGTAATATGAAATACAATCATTAGAGAATGATTTCTTATAGCCAAGTTCAATTGACTAATATACTCACCTCTATATATTAACATAGAATAATGTTGCAAACTTTTCACATGGCTTAATCTTATTTCTCAATGCCCCCGCCATAGAAAAATCACTTAATTTCATGCATCCTCTCTTACCATCATTACATAACAATTACAAGTGACTGCTGATAAAATGCTGTCATACTAGAGGTTAAGATGTTACAGAAACCTGAAGATTTACAGCATGATCCTGCCCCTTCTTCAAAGGTTACAACCCGAACGAGTTTCTCTTATTCTATGAATGTCAAATTGTTTAACATGTTAGAACCTCATTAGCTTTATTAAGTAAAATTATCAAAATCGTCAATCAAAAATAAGCATTTATGAGACAACAGGAAAATGTGAACAGATTGAATTTTGGTATTAAGATATTTGGGGTTTTCCTTTTTAATATAAATATTGTTTTCTTTATTGCCTTCCAATGGTTCCCCTTACCAAGGGTTTTTCGTTTCTTTTTTAAGGCTTCACCTTTGAGATACATAGTGAAGATACATCTATTAAACTATCTGATAGTGAGGAATAAATGGAAGATTACTGCAATCAGACTGGCCATAAGTTATTTAACTGTTGAGACTGTGTGATGGGTATACAATTGTTCATACCATTCTCTCTACTTTTGTAATGCTTGAAACTTTCCAGAATAAGAAAAGCTTAAAAATAATATTCAGGGGAAAACTTAAAAATCAATTACAGAAGCAAATCAATAATTCATAATCACAAGAGCCAGGAAAAAAGGCTGTTTTCATTTGATCAGAATGCCAAGTGTCAAAATGACAGAAATGCAGATGATAACTGGAGTTTGTTTTCTTAATTCGATGTATGACAAAACGAGGGAAAGAAGACATTAAGTATATCTTCTTGCAACATGAAATTGCTCCTTTCAATATACCCTATAAGATCTACCTAAGTGTAATTTGACACAGTCTTCAGCAACTAACCTTTCCTTTAGAGACTATTTCCTAAATAACCTAATTGTGAGGGAAAAAAATCTGAACTTTCCTAATTTCATCCCATTATTCCTAGTTGTACTCCTGTGTACCATGTAATTGTCTTCAGAAGTACCTGTTTACTCCTAAGCCTATGATTTAGTCATGGATTTCTTGATTTATAAAATTGCTCTGCCTTTGTTTTGATTTTCCATTTTTTGTTTGGATACCTTATACACTGTTTTTAATCTTAATTTCCTTAAGCAATTTCATTTAATCATTTTCGTTAAGTGAGACTATTCTAATACAGAGTATGTAGCATTGTTTTTAGGTAACTATTGCAATAATTAAATGGTGAAATTTCCCGCTGGTTTGGTGACGTGATGCTCTATCCCAGACTGCCTAATACTTGGGGGCTTTTTGTTTGAGTTTTCTTGGCTTTTGTTTTTTTGGTTCAGCATACTGAAATTTCAGGCAGCTTTGAACTATTATAACCTCTACCCAGCACAATCTTTGTTCAGCTCCACATAATCCTTGGCATATTTTCTGGCTCCTACTGAGAGGGAGAGGATATGCTTGAGTCTTTAAAACCCAACAGTTCATAATAAATACAATGAGCATTTACTAAATGCTATGCCCTGGGCAAAAATGCACTTTCCATGTCAATGCTATCCAAGAGAACTTTTAGTGATGATGGCACTGTTCTCTGTCTACACTGTCCAATATGGTAGTGAGTAGCTACGTGGGGCTACAGACTGAAAATGTGACTCATTACAGATGAACTGACTTAAATTTTTAATTTTAATTAATCTTTATTTAAATGGTCATGTTTTCAGACTAACTTCAGAACTTAGAGTGCTTGAATGCCCTTCATAAAAGTTTCCATTTATTTGTACAACTATATGCATTGAAGATAATCTAGAACAGAGTTCTCAACCTTGGCACAACTGGTATTTTGGGGGGGGGGGGGGCTGCTGTACATTACAGGTTTAAGCAGTATCTCTGGCCTCCAGCCACTAGAGGCCAGTAGCAATGTCCCAGCTGTGAATCAAAAAATGTCTCTGAGACTGCCAAATATTCTCTGGAGGAAAAAATCACCCCCATCAGAGAACCACTAATCTAGGATTAAGAGTCTGGATTCCGCACTCCATACTAAGGATATTTTAAGGCAATTTCTTTGAGTTGCTGCTTTGCTATTTTGAAACTAGGCAACACTAAAAACAGTTAAAAGTAACTACCTCTTTATAGTTTCCATAGAATCCACATTATAGTATTTGTTTTCCCATTCACTATCTCAACTGTTCTTTCCTTACCTTGAGGTGGGTACTATGTCTAATTTAGAGATTAAAGTGGGAGATTCTAAGAGGTTAAATGACTTGTCTACCAGCACATAGTTTCAAGCTCCTGTGTATACTATATCACCTTGTGTTACAGCACCTGAAGGGAAAACTCCTTAGAGAAAAATCCTTTTGATATGACAATCTCAATAAAGACTGTTTATGATTGCACAACACATTATAATGCCAAAAGGCAAAGCTCACAGGAAAATTCCACATATAGACAAACAATGAGAACTGGTTTGTATTATAACTAACCTGCATCCTGAGTAATTCAGGACAACACACCATGCCTTACCCACATGTCACCTTAAAAAAGCCTCTCCTAACTTACTCCTAGGAAATGGTTAAGAGGGTGAGCCCTCTCCCCTAAAAGACATAAGTCAAACTGGAGGCCTAGAGGGAGGAGTTGAGGGGAAGAGGATATCAAAAATCTAAGACAGGTGGCTGCTCTAAGGCTGGGATGTTTGAGACAGAAATACCATGGAATACAAGCCACATGGAAGAGTGGAAAGGAGCCCTGGACTTAAAAAAAAAAAGGTCAGAAGACCTATCATGTGGACCTCAGCTGTAAGTCAGTCACTTGCTGTGTACCCATGGATAAATTCTGGTAAATCTCTAGGTCTATATCCTCAACTTGTTAGTGAGAAGACTAGGGGCCTACATGACTTCTCAGGCACCAGGCACTTTCAGCTCTCCCCTCAATCTCAATATGCAGAACCCTGTTCTTGGTATCATTTTGTTGTTTCCTGAGACAATGTTTTAAATAAGAACATAGCACTAACTCAAGAAATTCACTAGAAAGAAAATCAAAATGTCACAGAAGTATCTGAGCACTGAATGGTTTCAATTCAATTCAATGAATATTTGCAGAGGGTCCAGCAACTCTATGCCAGGGACCTTGTAATCACTCTGGGAAGCACAGCCAACATCCCAGGCTCTCTGAATTTCTCTCCTCTTTCCATCCTAGCCATCCCCACCCATATTCATCGACTTCACTCATGCATCATCATCATCCATTAAGCAAGTCTGAAAACACAAATTGTGAAAAAAAACAGGTATGTGTCTTTCTTTTTGTACATTTTAGATGCTTGAGACAGCAGACTATTACACTGAACAAAATATTTGGTTTTTTTACAAAAGAGCTGAGAGAAAAAAATATTTGACTTTTTACAGGATGTGGGTATTTAAAGAAAGCTTCTTTAAAGAAGAAAATATTGATGTTTTGAGGACCAAAAGTTTTCTTTAACTGAGCAATTTATTTGCAGCACCACACTATTCGTCTAATTTCACTGTTTTTGTTATTTTGTTTGTTTGTTGAACACTGTCATCCTTGCACAGGGGCCATCCTAATCTTCCCTGTATGGTTCCAATTTTAGTGCATGTGCTGCTGAAACAAGCACCTCACTGCTTTTAGTATAAAGAACAAAGTACACCTAGTTATACCCTTTCATCTTAAACTTGTTTATTTGATTCTCAGAGACACATTTCTCATAATTAAAAAAAAAGCAAGCCATGGTAGCATTCTTTTCTATTACCAAAACTTATTAAAATTTGGTAAAGTTTTTATCTGAAGATGAAAATATATTCTGGGCTGCTTACTATAGTTAATTAAAAGGTTCCAGAAAACCAATCTCTTTTGGAACCAGATTTTTCTCAAGTAGTAGGTTGATCCTATTACTTTGCAACTAGGTATGTAAAGCAGATCTTTCCTTTTGAAGGCGAGACACAATAGCTTTTGCTATAAGTCAACACAAGTCAACTACTTCAAAACTCAGGGTTTGTGACTGTCTCAAATGCTGGCTTCACAAATCTCAACAAACCAGACAAGCTTATGGCTAACAGGTACAACCATAGGTTGTTTAACTACAGCACTTTTCTATGTTTTTCAAATATCTGCCACCTTGATGCATACATGGTATGATATGACTCAGATCCACTAATCTTTTTCTTTATTTCATGAAATGAAAACTCATTATGATCTACATACTCTTAACATTATATACTGACACTACAAGAATCAAAAACGAAGCTAATTGTTTATACTAGGAATGGAAAAAGTAGCTTTTAAAAGGTACATTAAAGCTGGGCGAGGTGGCTCATATCAGTAATGCCAGCACTTTGGGAAGTGGAGGTGGGAGGATCACTTGAGGCCAGGAGTTTGTGACCAGCCTGAGCAATATAGCAAGACCCACCATCAGCCCCACCCTTATAAAACAATTAAAAAATTAGCTGGCACAGTACCATGTGCTTCTAGTCCTAGCTACTCAGGAGGCTGAGACAAGAGATCACCTGAGCCCAGGAGTCAAAGGTTGCAGTGAGCTATGGGTTACTGCACTCCAGCCTGGGTGACAGTACAAGACCCTGTCTCTTAAAAAAAATAAAAAGTTAATTACTTGTAAATTTCTCAAATAACTGAAGCAAAAGGAATGCCCCAAAAAATGAATTAGGGAGGCTGAGGTGGGAGGATTACTTGAGGCCAGGAGTTCCAGACCAGCAAGAACAAGACTCCCGTCTCTATGAAAAATAGAAAAATTAGCTGGGCACAGCGGCACATGCCTGTAGTCCCAGCTACTCCGGAGGCTGAGGCAGGAGGATGGCTAGAGACCAGGAGTTTAAGGTTGCAGTGAGCTATGATGATGCCACTGCACTTTAGCCCAGGCAACAGAGCGAGATCTTTTCTCAAAAAAAGAAAGAATCACAGTACCCAACACAACTGCAAAATAGGTTTTGGCATGCACAGCCAATTGAGAAAGTTAGTACTAATGTTGAAAACATGCTCTACTTCTCTGTTCCCTGGTGCAATTTTCTAAGTTACAAGACAAGTTACAGGACAAGCACTACCAGCATGGTTCCACGAATGACAGTAAAGCTATCCTCACTACCAGCCTGGTTCCAAAGTTCACAAAAAATCTTCTGTTAATGTCTTTAAAAGATCTTTAATGAAATAAAGTCAAAATAAGGACCACATAACAAAATGTTAAATAACTTAAAAAGTTATTTCAGTATGTAAAGCAACTATGTGACAATTCCAAATGATCAGTATTTTCAAGAAGTATTTCAAAAGTTTCACACACATGTTAAATACATTATGGCAAGAGCAAAGATTAGACAAATCCCAACCCAGTGCCAGAAACTAAACCACCAGCTCCGGATTTAAAAGCTGTCTGCCCCACCTTAGGTGGTCAGATATACTGAGACAGAAGCCAGTATCTTAGCAGCAAGTTAGGCCTCTTCCTCTCGCCGGGAAGCGCATGACAAACCGCGTCATGCAACTTAAGTCACCCGGTCACTTAGCAAAAATTATATCTAGCTTCTAAACTTAGGACCAGATGGCTTTCTATGCTCAAAAGAAATACAGAGAGCAGTGAAAGTATTGGTAGAATGGGAGGCTTAAAATGCCCCCACTTTCTGAGCCTGTAGACATTTAGCACATCATTAGATCTGAGTCCTAGATTCTAAGACATGCTTTAATGGAGGCTCCCTCAACCTCCTCTGATTCTGTTTTGCAACAGTGAAGGAACTTGTCCTGCTTTACCTCAGTTCCCTGAGAGCATGCGGCCCTGCAATTCAATATCCTAAACTGGCAGGGAACGGTGGAGGAGGGAAGGAGACGAATCCAAACCAAAACAGCCTTCTTATAAAAGACAAAAAATAAAAAAATCATAATTCCTCCTCCACCCATAGCAAACCCAACCCAGAAATTTACAGCGTGTTAAGAAAAGCAGCATTGCTGAACTGCAAACGTAAGAGTTTTCCTTTGACAGGCTACGCACGGTTTTCAGCTGTCAAATTACAACTCAGGAAAACACTATCATTAGAATAAAAAAGGAAACAAAAAAGCTCACACCACAGGGGCTGGTAGGAGCTGCCAGCACCATTTCAGGAGAAGGAGAGCAAAGGGAATCCAATCCACTTCCCCACCCCCGCCAGAATTCATCCCCTCCCAGGCCAGGCAAACCTCACCGCAGGCGCTCAAATTTAATAATAATAACAATAATCATGGCGCTTCCTCCCTCTCCTCCCCGCCCCCCCGCATCTGCCGGGAATCGGCTTCTCTCCGCCGGGATCCCCAGGCCTGGCAGGTCCAGGCCACCCTACCGGACACATATCCCCGGGCCCGGACAAGCCCGGCCCAGCCTACCCCGGGGCCCCTTGCCCCGCTTCTCCTCTTCCCTCTCTTTTTACCTCCACCATCCCCCATCCGCATTGTCTGTCTCAATTCAACTTTGACTAATATGGATTCCTCGGGCCTGGGCCGAGAGGTAATTACAGCCTGCCCCCCGGGAGCCAGAGCCCCCCCCCCATCTCCGTCGAGTTCAACGCGGCTCCTCGCGGACGGGGGGAAGGGGATGTGTAGCGCGCACTCCGGTCTACACCGCGGGTCCCGTCTACACCGCGCTTCCCCAGTGGCCCGCAGCCCCCGGAACCAGAAGTTTCGCCCGGATGGGGCCTAGCAGGGGGCAGTAAGGACCCCCCCACCCCAGCTGGACCGCCCGCGCGTAAACACAGGCGCCCCCCCCGGCTCAGCCCCGTGGGGGAGGGGAGGGAGAGAAGGGCACCCCTCCCCCCGCCCACCCGCCGACCCGCCAGCCCTATTACCTGTCATTGAGCTGGTCCTCGGTGCCCGGCAGCGGGTGAACCACGAAATGGATGGACGTCATGGTGCTTTCCTTCTTGTCCTCCTCCCGAGGACTGCCCCCTCGCGCTCTCGCCCGCCCCCCCAATCCCCTTCCCCTCCCCAAAACCCAAAGCTGCCGCCGCCGCCTCCCAGTCCCCAAATGGAGGGAAGCTAATGCGCAAGGGCCGCCGCCGCCTCCCTGCCGGGCTTGTATCCGCGGCCCGGCGGGGCGGGCAGGAGGGCAAATCACCACGCTACCCGCTCCCCCGGCGACAGCGCGGAGTGCGAGGCTGGCTGTCCGGACCCGGGGCGCGCCGCCGCCAGCGGCAACCGGGCGTCGGGAGAGAAGGCGACTGGGGAGGGAGGAGAGGGGCGGGCTGCGGGGACTGTACGGTCCTGGCGGCGGACGGGGTCCGGACTACGGAAGGTGGAGAGAGCGAAGAAGCCCGCACCACGCGTCACTGGCGAGAAGCCACCGCCGCCACCAGCACCGCCGCCGCCATCTTCACTTCTGCCCCAGTTTCTCCGTCTCGCAGGCTCCGCTCCGGAGCGGCGGGGGAGGGGCGAACGGGAGGAGGAGGAGGAGGGAGGAGACCGGCGGGCGGGGGCACGGCGGTGAGGGGGCGGGGCTCCGGGAAACGGGCGGTAAGGCCCTTTCGATTGGGCGGCTCAACGTTGCCGAGCCACGGCGCTGTAAGGCGCGTGCCGATTGGGCCGTTCGGCTCTCGAGCCCAGTCCCCGGGGGTGGGATGTCTCGGGAGTGAGTGTTCCGGAGAGCACGTGTTAGGGAAGGCGGAGGCGGAGGGGCGAGCCCGCCGGGAGGGAGAATAAGTGTGCGTGAGTCCCGGAGGAGGTGAGAAGGAAGAGGGGCTCTTTCCTTCTCTCGAGCTGATTTCCCGGTAGCAACCCTAATTATTTTGCAAACCCTTAGGGGCTTTCTGTTGTTGTTTCTCATCCTTCATCAGCATTTGTATTTAAAGTGGAAGTGCAAAAGCAGTTTAGGGGCAAGAAATACACAACCTTTTATTGGAAAAGTAAGATACTTGTGTGAGGACTTTTCCAGAAAGTGATAGTCGGATCATGGAGCTGACGTTGTGGCAGCTTCTTTTATCACCCTAGTCTGCACAGTTTCCTTACCACCACCACCATCACATTCCCAAAGACAAAATGTGGAAATTTCCACTAATTTCCTGATTTAAGTGATTCATGTTTTTCTGTTACTTTTAAATGAAAGATGATATACCTGTTCTACAAAGGGGTTCCTTAACTTATGATTAGTGAGCTCATAACGGCAAATTCTTGAATAGATCTTTTTTCCTAGGGAACTAGTTCATAGCTTATCAAAGGTTTCTGTGACGTCTTCAAAAAAATCAAGTACCTGTTTTAAGGCAAAAACTGAAAATAGGAAGTCTCTTCTCCAGTCTTTGTAGATGTTCATTAAATAAGGGTTTTGTAAACCGTTCTTAAGGAAGAATAAATATCACTTTTCCTCTTTTAATGCCACATACACTCTTTTGCTTAGGAAGTTCTTTTGCGCAAAGTATATGAAAATTTATTTATAAAATCAGAATAGACTAGGTACCCCTTGAGGCAGATAATGGAACAGTTTTATAGGTCACCAGCTTCAAACATCAGCTCAGATTAGACTAAAAAGTGACTTCAAGGCCACTATTAAGAAGTCCATGTGAGCCCTGAGGAAGCAGGGTAAACAAATGTATACTGCTAGTTTTAGAGCCAGGCAGATCCAGATTTTAATTGTTTCTGCTCCTTAACTATGTAGCCTTTATTAGATTTATTTAACCTATCATAGCATTTTTTCTCATTTGGTAAATAATCCGTAGTAATAGATTTACACAGGGTTGCAGTGAGGTCTAAATAAGATAACATATGTCAAGCACTTAGAGTAATTCATACACACAGTAGGCTCAGCAGATGGAAGCATTTATCTGTCAAGTGCTCTCTACGTACCAGTTTTATACCTTATATCATTTAATATTCAAATCACACTATTGGGTAAATAATATTATCCCTCCCTATTATATCAGTGAGGACACTGGGGCTTAAACACCTTAGATAGATGCTGAAGCTGAGACTAAAACCCAAGTCTTCTGACTCTGATTCCATTGCTCTTTCCACTATACCACAGCTGCCATATAGTAGTTAATAATTTAGAAGGAACAGACTATTCAAAGCCAACAGAAAAAAAAATGATGTGATAAATGCAGTAAGAGTGTCATGGAAGTTGGAGGAGGAAGTAATTCCAGCCAAGAGAATTAAAAAAGTTATTTAAGCTGCCCTATCAAGAATGTTCTGAGCACAAAGAATATCCGGCTTAAACCTAGTCTTTTTAGATATGCCCCTGAACACACCACACCATCCCCATACCTTCCCTTATCTCTTTTTCTTCCAAATCTGCCCTTTATCTTTCATTATGCTTCTATCCGGCTTTCAACTTGATTTACCCACTCCAGGTTTTCTAGAACTGAGACTTTCTCTCCTGGCTGAAGGTTGGTCTTCTCCTTCTAGGCAGTTCATTCAAACTGCCTGTGTGGTCTTTGACTGATATCTATCTTGACATTGCTTACCTTTTTGTTGTCCCAGATGGCATGTTAGGAAGAATTTTACTCTTCCAGGGATCTAACACTTTGGTGGGTCACACTTTGAACAGGGAAAAACAGGTAAAGGCATGGAGTTGTGAAAGACCATCACATGGATAGGGGAGGAGGAAATAGAGATAGGGGAATCGAGATAAGCAGAGGTAAGGCAAAAACTCTTTGAAGAGTCAAAGTGCAACACAACCTGAGAGAAGGAGGCTAGGGCCTGCCTTTCTAGTAATTCAGACTAACTCTCCCTTTGAGGACAACTAGAAGAGTTAGACAAAATATTTCTTTAAATTCGCTTAAAAGCACAAGAAAGCTAACAAGATAATGATGAATTACCAAACCAGGATCCAAGGGATGAATAAGACCCAGAGAAGAGAATCCTCTCTTTGGAGCACTTTTTCCCCAGGGATGCATGTTAATTCCAGAAATGCAAACTGAGAAGCCAAGAGATTGAGCAGTTAGTCTGACAGGCACTGGGGGCTAAGACAACAGGGATTGATGTCTAGGATCCCCCAGTGCAGTGGGGAGTGCTAATGAACCCCTCTTACTTTGTGTTGAGCCCTGAAGGACTGCATCCCTGAAGTAGGCCATGTCTTATATTTGATTTCCCCAAAAGCAGACCTTGAGGCAAGGGTTTGGCTATAAGTAATTTGTTTAGGAAGTGATTGCAGGAAGCATTGTGTGGGAATGGAGATAAAAGATAGGGAAGGGAGAAAAAAGCAATAAAAGATGGGCTGAAGAGTGTTTTACCATCAGGGACAATTGGAACTCAATCCCACCAGGAACTCTGTGAGAGACTGTGTGGGACATACTTCAGAATTAACCTAATGAGGAGCATGAAAGCTGGAGGTATTTATCCATCAACTCCATCTCTCAGTAGTTAAGGGTTGCTCCTGGTTTGTTAACTAGCTAGGTTGTTGATAACTATGTTAATGTGTAACAAAAATTAATTGTGTTATATACCAAAAAAAATTAGAAAATGAAAATTTTGGCCAGACGTGGTGGCTCATGCCTGCAATCCTAGCACTCTGAGAGGCTGAGGTGGGAGGATCACTTGAGGTCAAGAGTTCCAGACCAACCTAAGCAAGACCCCATCTCTATAAAAAGAAAAAAAAGAAAATGAACATTTTAAAATACCATTTAAAAATAAATGTCTAATATCTAAGAACAGATCCAATAAAAGATGTGTAAAGCCTCTACACAGAGAGCTTTAAAACAATTTTGAAACAAAAGGTGATCTAAATAAATGGAGGATATACCATGTTCATGGACTAGCAGACTGAATATTGTGAAATTGTCAAACTCCCTAAATTGATCTATAGATTTAGTGCAATCACAGTCAAGATTCCATCACTTCTCCTCCACCCCACAGAACTTTACAAGTTGTTTTTCAAACTTATGTGGATATGTAAGGAGAGACAAAGAGATCAATGAAATAGAATAAAGAGGTCAGACATAGACCAAAGCTAAGTTGTCATAGACTTATGACAACATAGGTACTTCAAAGCAGTTTTGAAAGTAAGGTGCTTGCAATAAATTGTGCTGAGATGGTTAGATATCTTTTTTTAATTAAATTTAACTCCACAAAGGTCCAGGTGAATTATAGATCTAAATGTAAAAGGAGAATGATAAAATCTTTAAGAAGATAACATAGAAGGATATCTATATGACCTTAGGGTTAGGAAAAACTTGCTAAACTGGACAGAAAAGCTCCAATCATAAAGAAAAGGATTATTATATTGGATTATATTATAAATAAGAATTTCTGTTGATCAAAAATGCATCATTAAGAGATTGAAAAATTAAGCCACAAAATGGAAAAAGATACTTGCAATTCATATTACTGACAAAGGATTCATATCCAGATAATGTTTTTAAATTCCTAGAAATTACAAAGAAAAAGAAAACCAAGTTTTTGTTAATGAGCAAAATACTAGAATAAGTACTCCACCAAAAATATATACAAATATTTAATAAACATCTGAATTGGTGCTCAACCTCATTAATCATCAGGGAGCAAATGAAAGCAAATGAAAACCACAGTCAGATACACACACAGCACACTCTCCAGGATGGCTATAATCAAACAAACTTACAATAGCAAGTATTAGCAAGGGTGCGGAACAAGAAATCTTACAGTTGGTCAGAGCTTAAACTGAAGTAATCGCTTTGGAAAACATTTTGTCATTTTCAACTAAAATGTAGATACTATGTACCAAGAGACAAAACGATGTCCGTAGCAGCATTCTTTGTAAAAGCCTGAGACAAGAAATAATCGAAATGACCATCAAACATAGAATATTATGGTTCATGCAATGTAATACCATACAGCAATAAATATGAATGAGCTACAGCTATTTGCAAAACCTGAATGAATCTCACAAACACAGTGTTGAATAAAAGAAGCCAGAAGTGATACAGTTTCATTGATATCAGCTTCAAAAACTGGCAAAGTGAAACTCTATTATTAGGAATGCATTTCTAGATACTAAAGCTAACAAAAGCAGAGAAGAGTTTGCCTTAAAGGGTAGCAGATACTTTATGGGACAGGAAGGAGTATTGACTGGGAAGTGGAATGTTGACAGTGTTCTGTTTCTTGAGCTGGGTGTTGGTTACAGGGTATTCATTTATTATAATTTATTTAACTATACATTCTTATTTTGTCTACTTTTCTATATATGTGCTAAATTTACTATAAAAGATATTTTTTTAAATGCATTGTATGAAAGGAGAGAAGGTTAGCACTTCCTTACAAGGATGGAAGAGGCCCTGGGGCCTGACAACACACATATGATTAAGGCATTGCCACCTACTTAGGCATCATGTAACCATCATTTTTCAAAAAAAAAAAAGAAGAATGGCCCTACTTTATACCATATAATATAGAAATATTAACTCAGTTAAATGAATTGTAGACCTAAATGTAAAAACTAAAGCTTTAAAACTCTTAGAAGAAAAAAAAACAAAAAAATAAACAAAAACAAAAATAGTAAAATAAAACTCTTCTGTGGCAAGTGCCTGTAGTTCCAGCTACTCTGGAGGCTGAAGCAGGAGGATCACTTGAGCCCAGGAGTTTGAGGTTGCTGTGAGCTAGGCCAATGCTGTGGCACTCTAGCCCGGTCAACAGAGTGACTCTGTCTCAAAAAAAAAAAAAAAGAAAAAAGAAATGTTTTCTTAGATATAAAAGCACAAACAGATTTTTTAAAAAAAATAAGCTGAACTTAATCCAATTTATTTTCATCCAAGAGAGAATTGGACTTAATCCAATTTAACACTTTTGTGTTTTGGAGAACACTGTCAAGAAAGGCAACCCATGGAATGGGAGAAAATATTTGCAAATCATATATCTGATAAGGGACTGTCCAGAATATATAAAGAATTCTTACAACGCAACAGTAAAAAGACTAATAATCCAGTTTTTAAATGGGCCAAGGGGAAAGAAGGAGCTGAGAATGAGCTCAAGTTTATAAAAGAAAATGAATAAGAAAGGGTAAAGCACTGGTTTGTGATGACCTAATAATACTAATGAAAAACAGAGAGAAGGCAGGAAGTTTCACTCCTGACTGCACTATCCAGGACTGCAGTCTGGAAAATATGGCAAAATAAATATTTTGAAAGTGAAAAAAAGATTATTTTTCTTGAGACAGGGTCTTGTTCTGTCACCCAGGCTGGAGTGCAGTGGCATGATCAGAGCTCACTGCAGGCTCAAACCATCCTCCCACCTCAGACTCCCCAGTATAGGCTCGCATCACCATGCCCAACCTGAATGTGAAAAATTAAAGCTCTTACTAGGATAAAAGATTATCAGAGAGGACTGAGTTGTCTTGAATGAAGTCAAGCCTCCCTATAAACTACACACCACAGTGCCAAATGAAGTTAAAAATCTGGAAAAAGAAAATGGGCAAATGATTTGAATAGGTATTTCTCAAAAGAATATATACAAATGGCCAATAAGCACATGAAAAGATGCTCAATGTCATTAGTCATTAAAGAAATGCAGATCGAACCAATAATGTAATAATACTACCTCTCATCTGCTAGGATGACTAAAATAAAAAAGACAGACAGTAACAAGTGTTGACAAGGATGTGGAGAAATTAAAACCTTCATACATTGTTAGTGGGAATGTGAAATAGAGCAGCCACTTTGGAAAACAGCTTGACAGTTTTGACAATTCCTCAAAAAGTCCAACCCATAGTTACTATAGACGATTCCTAGATATATAGCCAAGAGGATTAAAAACTTATGTCCACACAAAAACTTTTACACAAATGTTCATAGTTAGCATTATTTATAACAGAGAAAAAAATGGAAACAATTCAAATATCTATCAACTGATAAGTAGATAACTAAAATGTGGCAATTCCATACAATGGAATATTATTTACCATGAAAAATAATGAAATACTGACACACTCTACAACATGAATGAACCATGAAATGTGATAAGAGAACGAGGCCAGACACAAGAGGCCAAATATTATGATTCCATTTTTATGATGTGTGCAGAATAGGCAAATCCACCAAAACAGAAAGTAGATTAGTAAATGCCAGGGGCTGGGAGGAGGGGGAAATGGGAAGTGACTGCTAATGGACACGTGATTTGGGGGACAGGGTGATGAAAATGATTTGGAATTAGATAGTGGTGATGGTTGCACAACTTTGTGAATATACTAAAAACCACTGAATTATAACACTTTAAACGGGTTAATTTTATGGTATTTGAATTATATCTCAATAAATTTGTTTTTTTTAAAAAGGGAGTAGCTGAGCACAGTGGCCCATGCCTGTAATCTCAGCACTTTGGGAGGCTGAGGAAGAGGATCACTTGAGGCCAGGAATTCAAGACCAGCCTGGGCAACATAGCAAGACCCGTCTACAAAAAAATTTAAAAATTAGGTGTGGTGGCACATGGCTATAGTCCTGGCTACTCAAGAGACTGAGGTGGGAGCATCACTTGAGCCCAGAATTTGGAGGTAACAATGAGCCGTGATTGCACCTCTGCACTCCAGGTTGGGCCACCAAGCAAGACCCTGTCTCTAAAAAAATAAATAAACAAAAATAAAAAGGGGGGAAAATGGTTGTATGAGTTTATACTTCCATTAGCAGTGTATTAAGCTGAGGCTGATATATGCAATTTTTAATCAACTAAATTGGCTTCTACTTTCTCATTGCATTAAAAAAAAGGTATCATGCATCCAAAAAATGATTTGTTGAATGACTCCTATGTGCCAAGCACTAAGTATTAGAGATAGATGCGATGGGATAGGTAAGGTTTTTGCCTTCCCGGGGCTTACAGTCAGTGGAAAGGGGTGGGAGGGTGGCATTACAGGTATTTCAATAAGACATTAAGTCATTTACCCAAAGTCACACAATTATTAAGTGTTAGAATCATTATGGAAAACAAGATCAAGTCTCATAGGACCTGCTTAACCTAATGCCCTTATTTCGCAGAAGAATCTGAGGTTCAGAGACGTTAAATTGCCTGGTGACACATGGCTTGTTACACACTGCCACAAACATACAAGCATCTTGAGTTTGGGAGCCCAAGGGAACCCTGGAAAACTCTCAAGGTCAATCCATCTGAGATCTCTTTCAGCTAGCCTAATGGGCCTTAGCAGCTTAAGGTGCCCTCAGAAATGAAAGAAGATCTCCAGGATGCATTAACAAGTGGTCGTCGCTGTTTGCCAGGTGCTAGGCACTGGAAACCTGGCAGGGAGCAAGATAGCTGCAGTTCTTTCCCAGGGGTTTTGTGGAGTTTGGTGGTTCCAGGTTTGTGGTGCAGGTTTGATAGCTGTGTCAGTGGCTACCAAAGACTTATCTTTGAAGACAAAGATACCTACAGATTTCTGGGCCCCTCCCCACTACTGTGATTCCACTGGTCTACAGTCAACCTTGGAATTTGTGTTTTTAACACTCCACAGGTGATTCTGGAGAACCAGTGATTTGGGAAACCACAACTGACCTAGTGTACTTCACTTGGCTTTTAGAGCTGAGAAAAGCAAGACCAGGATATACTCACCCCATCCCCACAACTAGATCAAATCTGTTTAATCTAGTTATGGACAAAGCATTCATTCATTCATTAAACAAACACTGAGCACCTACCATGTACCATGTGGTATGCTAGGAGCTAGGGATACAGGAAAGAATAAGACAGCACAGTTCCTGCCCTCATGGGGCTTACATTTGAGTTTGAGGTTGCAGTGAACTATGATGATGCCACTGTACAATAGCCCAGGCACCACAGTGAGACTTTGTCTCTCAAAAAAAAAATAGGTATATTAGGTTGGACTGTATAAAATATAAATAGTCAATATTTAGCCATTTTTGATCTACAGAAACAATTTCCTGTGGTTCAGTTTTATAAATGGGAGTTAGAAGGAGGTGGAGTCCAAAGTGATCTATAGATTCAACGCAATCCCTATTAAAATACCAACATCATTTTTCACAGATACAGAAAAAATAATTTTACACTTCGTTTGAAACCAGAGAAGACCCCGTATAGCAAAAGCAATCCTAGGCAATAAAAACAAAGTGGGAGGTATCAATTTACCAGACTTCAAATTATACTACAAGGCTATAGTAATTAAAACAGCTTGGTACTGGCACAAGAACAGGGACATCGACCAGTGGAACAGAACTGAGAACCCGTATATAAAACCATTCTCATGTAGCCATTTAATCTTTGACAAAGCAGACAAAAACTTACACTGGGGAAAAGAATCCTTATTCAATAAATGGTGCTGGGAAAACTGGATAGCCACATGTAGAAGACTGAATCAGGATCCACACCTTTCACCTCTCACAAAAATCAACTCACAGTGGGTAACAGACTTAAACCTAAGGTGTGAAACTATTAGAATTCCAGGTGAAAATGTTGGAAATACTCTTATAGACATTGGCCTAGGCAAAGAATTTATGAAGAAAACCCAAAGGCAATCACAGCAACAACCAAAATAAATAAATGGGACCTGATCAAATTAAAAAGCTTCTGTACAGCCAAAGAAACTGTCACGAGAGCAAAGAGACAACCTACAGAATGGGAGAAAATTTTTGCATGCTACACATCCGATAAAGGGCTGATAACTAGAATATTTAGAACTCAGGAAAATCAGCAAGAAAAAATCAAATAACCCTATCAAAAAGTGGGCAAAGGACATGAACAGAAACTTTTCAAAAGAAGACAGAATAAGGGCCAAGAAACATACAAAAAAATGCTCAACATCTCTAATCATCAGGGAAATGCAAATCAAAACCACAGTGAGATATCACTTATCTCCAGTAAGACTGGCCTTTATCAAACAGTCCCAAAACAATACATGCTGGCATGGATGCGGAGAGATAGGAACACTCATACAATGCTGGTGGGACTGCAAACTAGTGCAACCTCTGTGGAAAGCAATATGGAAATACCTTAAAGAGATACAAGTAGAACTACCATTTGATCCAGCAATCCCATTATTGAGCATCGGCCCAAAAGAACAAAAGACATTCTATAAAAAAGACATCTGCACACAAATGTTTATAGCAGCACAATTCACAATTGCAAAGATGTGGAAACAACCTAAGTGCCCATCAATACATGAGTGGATTAATAAAATGTGGTATATGTATACCATGGAGTACTATTCAGCTATAAGAAACAATGGTGACATAGCACCTCTTGCATTTTCCTGGATAGAGCTGGAACCCGTTCTACTAAGTGAAGTATCCCAAGAATGGAAAAATAAGCACCACATGTACTCACCAGCAAATTGGTTTCACTGATCAACACCTAAGTGCACATATAGGAATAACATTTATCGGGCGTCAGGCAGGTGGGAGAGGGGAGGAGGGGATGGGTATATACATACATAATGAGTGCGATGTGAATCATCTGGGGGATGGACACGCTTGAAGCCCTGACTGGGGGAGGGTAAGGGCAACATACATAACCTAAACATTTGTACCCCCATAATATGCAGAAATAAAAAAAAAAAAAGAGGTGGAGTCCTGTCCCTCCAAGATAAAAGGGGAAGGTGGCCTCACAAGACAGATATAATTTGAACATACGAAGCCTATAGGAAAGGTTTGGTTAGAGCGGTGTCTCAGAGGAGAAATTGTGGGAGAGAAGCAGGAAAGAGGGACAAGTTGGGACATTCATTCCATAGATATGGATGGAACACTGTGCTGGGATCTGCACAGGTCATGGAAGACTCATAAAGCAGAATCCCTGTTATTAATGAGACTATGCTTTGGTTAAAGACACAGTAAAAACTGAGTAACAAAAAATCAAATACCCACTTCCACACAAAGATGCCTCCTATACCCAGTGCCCCAAACACCCTTCCTACCAGCCACTCCCCTACTCAAAGCTGCCTATCCTCAGTTCCTGACCCGAATGCCACTTCTGCGATATTACCCGCCCTCCAGAATCAGGAGAGATGGCTCCCTCCTCTGAACCTCCACGGCTTGCTCTGCATACTTCTCTCCCGCTCTGCTTCACACCACTGTTATTCGTGGGCTGAATGCCTGTCTTTTCTCAGTGAACTTCCTTATGAACTTCATGTACACCCTGGTTTTTCTGCCAATGTGTAACTGTCAATAGATAAGAAATGGATGAATGAATGAATGAATGAATTATGGCCATCTGAGAATTTTGCTTGTATTTAGGGTTATGTCAGGCTGTAGTAAACTGTCCCAGGGAACTAATTTAGGGATTAAAGTACAGTTTAGATCTGGGGTGAGCTACCTGTCAAAGTAAGGTCTATGTCTCAGGGCCACCTCTTAGGTCCATCTCACGAAGACAAAGCTTTCACTTAGGGGTCAGCTTGTGTTTACTCAACTTGACTAACCTCATGGTGCTGTCTCCCCTTCTAGGCTGCGTCTGCAAGGGGCTGTCGGCTGAGGACAGAACCAGGTCACAGCAGCTCTGGCACTGGCTTTGGCCAGCCCCATTCTCTACGGTACAGAAATCTCCCTTTCTACCAACCCAAACAAAGCCTCGCCAACCACCTGTGAGTCCCGTTCTCTGTGGAAATGCTGCACAGCTGCTCGCCATATTTCCCAGGGTTGCCCTGTGTGTACTTGGAGATCGTAGGTTCCCTCTCATCTGACTTGTCTGAAGAGGAAATGGCCCTTTCAGCTTATCCTTGGAGGCTCCATTTTCCAGCCACTGAAGTTGCCACCAGGGCTCTACATTGGATGCAGCCCAGCCAAGTCTGTATGATTCAGAAGCTTGTTACTCCAGTGTGTGAATTATCCAGGTTTTTTTTTCTTTCTTTGTTCTTTTTCTCTCTCCGCTTCTGCTATTTATGTGCGAGGAAATGTGACTGCTCAGTAGCATCTCCCTCCCTGTCTGGGAAGGTTACTAATACTTGTATTTGTGCAGTGCTTTGAAGTCTACAAAACAACATTACATATACCAACTTATTTTGGCCTCCTAAAAGTCCCGCAGAGTAGATTGCATTATTCTCTTTCTCCAGCTAAGCAATGATAAATGATCTGTCTGTGATCATACAGTCAGAAAATACAACGATTGGGCCTCGATTCTCCGACGAGTGTTGTTACTGTTAAGCCCATTGGGGAATGCAAATTTCCCTGTTTTGCTACCCCTTAGAAGTCATGGAAAGAGCTGTTTGGGAGAGTAGTTTCCTGAAACCTACAATTAGGAGTTGTCCACACATTTATTTTGTCAGCCTTGGTGGCTGGAACATTCCACTTTGGCAGCCCAGCTGTGGTATCTACCCTTGAGTGGTCCACAGCTTCAACAACCATAAGCCTTGGCCCCAAATGGGTATGCTTTCTGAGAAGTGGATCTTCTCAAATTTATTGTCACTCCTGGGGTAACAGTGTGTATCCTATTGACATTCTGTCCATGGGATCATGGTGTATTAATCACTCAAACAAACAAAAATCAACATCAGCAGTCGTGTTTTACAACTTTCAAAGCATTTCACAACTCCCTGAGCTATATGTGGAAGGAAAATAACAATGTTAATATTCCCACTTTACAGATGAGACAAATAAGTCTCAGAGAGCAACTCCGAGCATCTTTCCCAAGCTCACAAAATTAGGGATGGTTGGGGGGAGCAGACCATCTGACTGCTAATCTCACATTCTTTCTGGAAAGACTAGTTATCCACAATACTTATATACTATATAATGATAATAATTAACTTGTGTATAGGGCTTTAAAGTTTTACCGATCATTTTCACATATATTAATTCATCCAATCTTCAGCAACCTCTGTACGTATATACTGTTGTTAATTATCCCAATATTGCTTTTAAATTCTCAGCTATATTATCACTAAACGCTTTTCCCCAGGATTAGTAAACGAAACTCTCAAGAACATCTATTTATTCATTTAACAGATGTTTTTGAGCACCTATGTGTAAGACCCTGCGTGCCTTACTTCGGTCAGAGCCAGTGATTTCTATACTTCTGGCTTTCCTGGTACGCTGTTACCAGAATCAGTATGTCATATTTGTGATTAGCTGAGAAATGACAAGGGCAGATAGACTATCCTGGTATTTTATAATAAAAAATGGGTGACTAGGTTCACAGGAGGGAAGTGACTTGCCACAGGGCAAAAAAGTCAGGCTCACAAATGGCACCAGATGCCTAATTAGTGGCTGTTTCTACAGACTGGAAAATAGATTTTATATGTGCAGGCTAAAAAGGAACATTAGCCTAGCCTTGGTCTCTAAGCTATGTTCACACACAGAGACACCAATCATTATGAGTAATGTCATCGTCAAATGTTGATGATAATATTACAGGGCCATGGTTATTGAATCAACAAATGATTAAAGGTTGGCTCTGGCGCCCTCCCTTGAACTGGTTCAAGTTCTCAAGGTCCCACACATAGGGAAATCAGCAGTGTATTATTTCAGTGATTAAGAGAAAAGGAAAATGCTATACACATACCTTTTCTTCACTTCTTCCTTCTCCTCTTTTTACTCTCTTTTCTCTATAGCTGCCTAAGGAGCAAAGCTCAGTGATTAAATGGAGACACCAGAGACTAAATGGGAGAGAGATGTCAAAAGAGAAAATTACAACAAATTTAGGTGTATATCTTAGTTGGCTTTTATTTGCGATTCTATTATAGAATCGGGCAACACCTCGTTTCATAAACTAGAATGATTGTTTCGAGAAGCCAAACAGAGGAGGTTGACTTTATAGACAGAAAAGGGCCGAGGAAAGCAGTAACAGAAAACAAAAAGCGGATCAGTCCTTTCAAAGTTACTTTTATTGTAAAGGTTAAATCAGAGAGGACTTCCTTATCAAGCCACCTAAAACCAGCCTGTTTGGGGAATTTGGCTATTGTCTCTCTCTCTCTCTTTCTCTCTCCTGATTTCTCAGAAGGTCAGATAAACATCTTAGTGGCTTGGAACTTCTACATGAATAACTCTATTTTGGTTTGGTCCTAGTGCAGGAGCTCAGTCCAAACCAATGACTTCCTATCAACTTCATTTAACAGGGTGTAGTAGACACTGGTGGCCTGGGGAGACTGGATTCCACTGGAGAAATGGCAAGGTTGGTGGAGTTCTAGATTTGCCCTCATATTTTAACCCATGTGAGGGAAACTCGTCTTACTCAGTGCCACTCTGATTGCCACCAAGATGCTGAACAACTCGACATGGAATAGGCTTGATTTTTGTCACCTTTTCATGAGTACACCTGGGCAGAGAAAATGGGGAATTGGGAGACCATTTACACCCCCAGAAGACAGTCTCCAAAACTAGTGTCATTTCAACAGTCACTAAGGTACTGTGTTGACATGAAAAGTCATGAGAGCAGAAACAGTGTGAAAGCAAAACTGTGAAAAGGGAAAAGGAGGTCATCAAATGGTGTTGAGCTTTATGTGTTTGCACTGCACCCACGCTAACCCTCATGCCCTCCAACCAAAGGTGCCGGCCCGCCTGCACTGGATAGTCTGCCTCTCCAGATCCTCTCTTCCCTGCGGTCCTCTTGCCCTTGGAAGCTGACCTCTTTTGACTGCATCAATGGGGGTCCCTGGCCCTTGAGCTTCTAGTAATATTAGGTCAATGAATGGAGGAGAAAGAGATGTTTCAGTGGGATTGCCTTCCAGACTGAAGACCAGCTGTGGTTCTCTCCCGCAGGTTCTAACAACTGTCCCCCGCCCTCCCTGCCCGCGATGCTTCACCAATCCTTGTTGGCTTTTCTCAATAGAACCGTCATTAAATTGTATTTGATTTTGAGAGTGCCATGTGATTGCAGGCAGGCCCCTAACAGTTATGCATCCCAAAGCTTTAGCCTGTCTGTGTCCACTTTCCACCCCTTTACTGAGATCCTCTCTCATTTCCTCCTTCTTTCCTCTCTTCCTCATTCTAGAAAATCAAAGCTCCGGATCTTTTTACTTGCCAATTCCTTTAGTATGCATCTGGGTCATTCCAATTAATCTACCTGAAAGTAATACACCCTAAGGCAGTGTTTCTTGGCCTTAACAACAACAACAACAACAAAATCCCCTTTAGCAAACAGAATTGTTAGGCCTGTTTTAGAAGTCAATTTCATCCAAATAAATGTAGGGCAAATCAAAACAATGTGTCAAAGGCAGCTTTGTGAACTAGGCCCTCCTACTCATTTTAGTAGGCTCAATAAAAGGAGTTGCCTCCCTAATTTCTGGGAACCTCTAAAATATAGATGAGATTTAACTTCAGTAAGGGTCATTTGAATTACAAAAAAAATTTTTTTGTAATTCTAAATGAATTGTAAAAATAAGAATAAAAGGAAATATGAGATCTTTTCCCTGGAATCTACTCTGTGGGGTGACTTCTTGTGCTCTGTAATTAACTGTATCTGGAATAAAATATTTAATCCAGGAAATCTGTGATAGGATTTATCATGTAAGAAGGATGACAACCAAGTTTGGAACTCTTGTCCATATTCTAGATGTGGGAGTCTTTGGTCTGAAAAATCCAGTGGTGAAAGAGAAAAAAGGAAGAGTAGAAGAAATGCATAAATTTCCATTTCCAGAATTATTGAGGAATAATATAAAAATCTTCCAGCCACAAACGTCTTTAAATGCTGAATAAAACACAACAGACATCCTTTTATTTTTTTATTTTTATTTTTGTGGGACAGAGTCTCACTCTGTTGCCCAGGCTAGAGTGCCATGGTGTCAGCCTAGCTCACAGCAACCTCAAACTCCTGGGCTCAAGCGATCCTCCTGCCTCAGCCTCCCAGGTAGCTGGGACTACAGGCATGCACCATCATGCCCGGCTAATTTTTTCTATATATTTTTTAGTTGTCCCCCTAGTTTTCTTTCTATTTTTAGTAGAGATGGGGTATTGCTCTTGCTCAGGCTGGTCACAAACTCCTGAGTTCAAACAATCCACCTGATTCGGCCTCCCAGAGTGCTAGGATTACAGGCGTGAGCCACCGTGCCTGGCCCAGACATCCTTTTAAATGGGTATCTCAGCTCCTGAGAAAGCAAGAGAAATCTCCGAAAGCCAAAATCAAAGATGGATCTGAAAAGTACAGAGAGAAGGGCTGGGGTTGCTGCTGCAGCAGCTTGGATGGGGATATTTGCCCCCATCTAGGTCATCAGGGCCCTTGGAATTTTTGCCACAAGGCAACAGTAGTGTAGGCAAGAGTTGGAACTGAGAGCTCCACTTGTAGCTAAAAACTTTGAAGGGTTATGTCCCAGGGGAAGGAAAAACTAGAAAATATCCACCCACTGACATAGGGAGATGACAAGGAAGCATGTCTGTTTTAGCTCAGGCTTTGGATGGGGATTTAAAAAAAGTCACAGCTAATAATTTCTCACCATGGCTTGCTCTCGCATGAGTTTGGGCGCTCAGTATTCTACTTCTGTGATTTGCAAATCTTCAGACTATGACATTGATACAGAATGCGGTCTAGGCCAATGATACAAACAGGACTCTGGCAGAAGCAAACACACACACACACACACACACACACACACACACACATTCTCTCTGTCTCTTTCATATACATTTCTGGAAAACATACCTTCAACCCCGGTTCTGTGCAGTGGCTCTCCTGGTAAAAGCCTGCTGAAGATGAGATTACAATAGAAATTCAGTATTCACACTAAGTCCCAAGCAGAATAAACAAAATTAAATCCACACCTTGACATGTTGTAGGGAAACTTCAAAACACAAAAGAAAGTGTGAGAGAGAAAACAGTTTACCTACAAAGGAACAATACTTAGGCTGACAACAAAAGCAACAATAGAAACCAAAAACTAATGGAATAATATCTTCAAAGTGCTGAGAGAAAATCACTGCCAACCTAGTTTATCTATCATGGTAGAGAAATAGTGAAGTATAGACATTTAAACCATATGAGAGAGCTTACCACTAAGAGAACCTTGCTGTAGAGACTACTAAGAGGTCTATTTAGAAGAAGGCTGGGTGGGGTGGCTCATGCCTGTAATCCCAGCAGTTTGGGAGGCTGAGTGATTGGAATTTGGGACCAGCCTGGGCAACAGAGACCCTGTCTCTACAAAAAATGAAAAAAGAAAAAAACAACAACAAGAAAATGGTTTCATTGTTTAAAAAAAAAGAAGGAGGACATTGAACTCAGGAGTGAGTAGCACTCAAGAAACACAACGGTGAACAAAGAAATCATTAAATACCTGGTCAAATTCAAACAAGTATTGATTATGTAAAACAAGAACAATAATAACAATACACTGGGGGAGTAGAAGAAGTGAGACTAAAATACGAAACAATATGTTAAGTGAGGGGGGAAAGTATGATCAGAATGAAGTCACTCCAGTGAGTGAGGGGTAAAGATGTGACAATGATGATTAACTTAGACATTGTCAAGTTACAGGTGCTTAATTAAAAATTTAAGGATAATCACTAAAATAATAGAAATTGAATGAATGACTCTTAAACCAGAGGAGAGGAAAATGGATGGTGGTCTCAGAGAGGAGGAAAGAACTCCACCAGGACAAATCTGGAAGGAATTTCCCACCCATACTGGCCAGTGCTCCTGGAGAAGTCCAGGCTGTGAAGGCTGGAAACTTATTTTTCAATGGCAATGCTTCCAGAGTGTGTCTTCCAAGAAATGAAAGTAAGTGGCATTCTAGGAAAGCTAAGAGGCCTGAACAGAGACATAAACCTTTAAGCTCAGGAGCTTAGCATGGATGAATGAACACTGAATGGCTAAGGTTGTCCAGGAAAGCTGTTTCTCTAAGCTGTTTATATTACATTCAATTAATGCTTGAATTGTATGTGCTATCTACTGTTTTCTGCCAATTAAACTTCAAAAATAGCATTTCTTTCTGATTTAAAAATAATATATGTCAATGTAGAATATTTAAAAAATTCAGATAGTACAGAGAAGAATTCAATTTTTTTTTTAGACTGGGTCTTGGCCTGTTGCCTGGGCTAGAGTACAGTGGCTTCATCATAGCTCACTGCAACCTCCAACTCTTGGGCTCAAGCGATCCTCCTGCCTCAGCCTCCTGAGTAGTTGGGACTACAGGCACATGCCACCACACCCGGCTAATTTTTCTATTTTTTTGTAGAGACGGGGGTCTCGCTCTTGCGCAGGCTGGTCTCAAACTCCTGGCCTTAACCAATCCTCCTGACTCTGCCTCTCAAAATGCTGGGATTACAGGCATGGGCCACCCTCACCCAGCCAAGAATTCAACTTTTCAATGCAATTACGTGGTTAGAGCATCTCTACTATAATTCAAGTGTCTCCCCAACTCAGCAATATGTCCTGAAAACCATCTCCTATGGAAATTTGCATTCAAATACACTAAGGGAGGAAATTCCTGCAGTAAATCCACCTTATCCCTGGAGACACCCTTCTTCCCCACCATAAGTAGAAAAGCAGAAAAACAAAGGGTTATAACTCAGAGAAAGAACTTAGCCATCTGAGTAAAACCTGAGTGTTTTGAACTGGAAATCAAGTTCACCAATAAACTTTCCATGTTCAAATTGTACAAGAAAAGCTAAATAAAAACATTACTTTGTTCATACGTCTTCCTTAAGTGTGTATTTTGTTAAATGCAGTATGCCAGTTTCATCCTTGATTTCCCCCCATTATGGTTAAACAGCAGTTCTATGCTAGGTCATTTGTGCCTTTATCACTTGATTTGCTTATTTTTCTTATGAGACATTCTGCTACCCATGGAAGTGATTATCAATAGTATATTAACCTCCCTAAGCCTCAATTTCCTCATTGTGTTATAGAGATGATTATACCTACCACACTGAATTACTTGAGATATAAATAAACTTATTTTATGTATGTTACCTGGCACTTAATTAATATATTAATAAATCTCCTCCCTCTTCTGGTAAGCTGAATCCAAACAATGGATAAGTTTTGTTTGACTCACAGGTTTCTTTTTGTTTTTGTTTTTTTGTGTTTGTTTGTTTTAAATTGAATTATTTGCTAAATTAAAAATTAGGAGATGCCACACAAAATCCCGATATCCAAAATCACTTCAAAATTTTTGAAGATCATGCCAACCACATTCCTATATGTCAATAGCTATCCCCTTGAGATGGAATTCCGACTTCCAGTTGCTCCCTGTCTCCACTCTTCCCCCTTTTTTTTTTGGAGACAGGGTCTTGCTCTGCTGCCTGGGCTAGAGTGCAGTGGCGTCGTCAAAGTTCACAGCAACCTCAAACTCCTGGGCTTAAGCAATCCTCCTGTCTCAGCCTCCCAAGTAGCTGGGACTACAGGTGTGAGCCACTGCGTCTGGCCCCACTCTTCCCTTTGTTCCTGTACCAGGCCACCCTCATTAACTACATCCTCTGCTTGGCCCTTGTAGGCATTTGACTTTGACATGACTCTAATTTTTTATTTCCTGTCCTGAATTAATGCCTAAAATAATTACTCGAAAACTCAATACTTATGGCAAAACAGTCTTAGGTGCGCCTAAGTCATAAAATGTCAAAAACTAAAGTTCCCTATTATATATTACATTTCATTCTCATCTAGTTACCAAAGTTACACTATCAAATATTTTGACACTTAATATTAATAATTAAACCATACATTATACAAGTTGTAATTGATTTGCCATTATTCTAAATTTTCTTTCTAGATGTCCTCGTCCGTTTCCTATTAGTGAAAAATTACCTCCTAATCACGTCCCGCTTCAAACTAGGTAACATCACAAGACAGCCTCTGAAATTGTAATTGTTTGAATATACTTAATCTTCAGCAACCTCAATAACCTTCCGAAATATAATATAATCAGAGAATTAACTTTTATATCTTTTGGTTATCGTTTGCTTGAACCATAAAGCAGGGCTCTTTCTAGGCATTTAGTTCTGATGAATTTTACTTAGTTTTTGATTTCTTATCATCACTACAACTCCATAATTTTCTTATACAATTATCTACTTATAATAGATTTCATGAAGAAGGGAAAGTAACTGGTGTCTATTTTCACACTGCTGGCCTATTTGTTTCAGCCAGAGTTTGGCAGACTTAGCAGAACAAGATGAAACCTTGCCCTAAAACTCTTAACACTTAAATAATCAAAATAAACTCTTCTCACTAATGCTTTAATGCAATGGAGTAGTAGGAAACAGTATAGGCAACTTTTTCTCAAAGGGATTCAGAAGTCATTTAAAATTAATTTCCCAACTATGATCAGAGAAGAATCTCTCAAAAAGGATTCCTCAAGGGCACATGGAAAATTTTCATGACTGTCTACAGGATATAAAACAGTATTTTCAAAGTCATTGAATAGCATTTGAACTTACCTTTCACAGGCTGCATACCTACAATCTAGAAAACTATATTTTCTGAGTCAGTGATTAAAAATTTCAAAGGCCTTTTGCTAGTGCCTCTCAAAATTCTTATTTTGCTCTTCTTTCTTAATTTTTCATTTCTACCTTCTTCAACATCTCCCCTTTTTTTTTCCAACTTTCTCTCCATGAAAAGTATACTGGTGCTCCCAGACCTTCTGGCTCCTTCTCATTGTATGGCAACATAATACAATCACAAAATAGTATATCATTCAATACAACTTACAACATACAACTTTCTTTTAGGCAGCTGCTTATAATTAATAGACCTTTTAGCTATTTTTAAAATTGTATATTTTTTATACAGGTGAAGTGGCCATTTAAAAATGAAAATTAAAAAAGACTTGTAAAATGCAGCTGGTAGGGCCAGATGTGGTAGCTCACACCTGTAATCCCAGCACTTTGGGAGGCCAAGGCAGGAAGAGCTCTTGAGTCTAGGAGTTTGAGAGCAGCCTGGGCAACACAGCGAGACCCCTGTCTCTACAAAAGATAAAAAAATTAGCTAGACATGGTATGCGCCTATAGTCCTAATCTACTAGGCTGAGTCAAGAGGATCACTTGAGCCCAGGAGTTCAAGCCTGTAGTGGGCTATGATCATGCCACTGTAGTCTAGCCTGGGCAACAGAGTGAGACCCTGTCTCTAAATTAAAATAAAATAAAATAAAATAAAATAAAATAAATAAACAGAAATCTGTGGTAGCATTATTACTATCTGACAAAATAGAATTCAATTAAAAAATATTCAATAGCATAAGAGTTAGTATGAGATAATGTATATTACTGAATACATATACATATAAGATGGTATAAACATCATGTGCCTATAAGCACTTAACAAAACAGCCTCAAATATATAATAAATGACTGACAGAAATAGATAAATCAATAAGTATAGTTGGAGACTTGAACTGATCATGCAAGATAAAAAATAATAGAGACGTAGGAATTTCTGAAGATGTAATTAACAAGCTTGAGCTGACTAAACAAAGTAAAAAGATGAATGTGATCTTTTACACAGTATCATTTGTGTGGATTAAAGTAAATTCACAAAGAACGATGATGCACGTTTTACTGGGATACATACAAGTAGAAAGATATGCCTCGCCCACAGTAAAACCGTCGCCTATTGGAAGGACAGTGAGAGGACTGAGGAATATGGCTAAATAAATTTTAAAAAAACACACACAAGAGAGAAGCCTTGTGTGAACCACAATTACATAAGTATTAACTCAGGTCTTAAAAAATAACAACGGCAACACCCCCTGATCTGTAAATCTTCCTACCCACTCCCAGCAGACATCCCTAGGTGTGAAGAGTAAGTCTGAAGAAGTGTGACAAGCCCGTTGAGCCTTTGGTTCAGGCCGGTGAAGTGATGAGCGAGAACACCCACTCGTTTTCCCCCCAAGGAAGGCAGAAGATGGAGAGGTAGCCGAGGACGCAGAGCGTAGGAAACTGTCCTGTGGAATACGTAAGGGAGACTTCCAGTGAGGAGGGGGCCGATGTGCCTGAAGAAACTCGGAGACATTCGGAACTCAGAGACCCCCAAATGTCAGGTACGACAGAGGGCAGAGGGGCAGTGTGGCTGGAAACGACAGTCTGCATATGGAGCAGTCTCCTCTCCTGACCCTGCTCACAGAATGTCAGGCTGCCTGGTGTTTACCTCCAAGGCTAAAATAAACAGGAACATCCTTCTCTCAGGAAATTGGCCAACCTGTCTGGAGACAGCTAGATGACAGTATAGGACCTCTGCATTGTATTAATAGTATTTTGAGTCCTCAGGCACATTGGCCGACCCCCAACTGCTTATGTGGGAACAAAGCCTGCCATTCCCAAGCATCCACACAGTCAAGCTCCCAAGGAATGAGCTTTCTTGTTGCCTCGTTTTTAAACACAAATGAACAACCAAAGATCACTACACATTCAAGAAAAAGCTGCAAGAAAGAAAATGATCAAATTAAAAGGAGAAATTGACCCTAGAAAAGACAAATATTCAGAGAACAGTAGATAATTCAAAAAATACCGTTTGGTATATTCAGAAATAGCTGAGAAATAAAAACTACACCCTTAAAACAAGAAAAGCATGCTGCAAACATGTCAGAATTAGAGAAAAAGAAAGATACTTTGGAAATTTTTAATGATTATTAAATTTTAAATATTCAACAGAAGGCTTGGAAGATGAAGTTGAAGAAATCTCTCAGAAAATAGACCAAACAAACAGTGGTGGGACATTCGAGATTACAGTGATGAGATCTATAGAATTACAGAAAAAGAGAACAGAAACAAAGGGATGGAAATGAAGAAACCGTGGAGGAGAATCGAGTTTTGTCAAATTCTTGTATCCATAGACAACCTAAGTTTGCAATTGACTAATAAGTATAATTCCAAAATTAATATTGGTTAATATTTTTCTTTATATTAATGAGTAAGGCAAAAGTGAAACAACCAAGAGGTATGTCTACATTTAACTCATTAGTCAGTGATGTGAGCAATTTCTTTGTGGAATCCGGTAAAAATTTTCAAATATTGGAAGAATGTTTCCTCGTTTTTTTCTGTGCTATTTACAATGTAACATCTATATACGGGACATACTTTTAAGTTTAATCTGCATTATTAACATTTTCTCTATTACTTTTCTAAGTCTAGAAAATCAACAAAGGAATAACTCAAGCCCTGACTTGTAGCATTTGTCAATTGCTGTGGTGCAAATATCCCCACCATGGCCAATTTCAAACTACCAGCATGGCATTACTGAATATAGAATGGGGAAAAGATGTACAGTAATGTATGTATTATCTCTATGTATCTGTATGTGTTATATGTTTCCATGATACAGATACAATACACATAAATAGCTTCAAGAACATAGATAATATTTCATGTAATAAAATAATCAGGCAGCTTTGAGTACCTTGTTTAACATAATTTATTTAATTGTAGGGTTTTTTTATTTTTTATTTTTTGAGACAAAGTCTCATTCAGTCACCCTGGGTAGAGTGCCATGGCATCAGCCTAGCTCACAGCAACCTCAAACTCCTGGGCTCAAGCAATCCTCCTGCCTCAGCCTCCCAAGTAGCTGGGACTATAGGCATGCGCCACCATGCCCAGCTAATTTGTTGTTGTTGTTTCTATTTTTAGTTGCCCGGCTAATTTTTTCTGTTTTTAGTAGAGACGGGGTCTTGCTCTTGCTCAGGCTGGTCTCAAAGTCCTGACCTCAAGTGATCCTCCTGCCTCGGTCTCCCAGAGTGCCAGGATTACAGGCGTGAGCCACTGCATCTGGCCTAATTGTAGGTTTATATACTTTAATTTTTAATGATGGCTATATTTAACAACCGGCTCACAAATTCCTGAAAATTGAAACAATCAGCCCTCAGAGCTGGTCTGTAGGGGCTTTAGCCACCGTCAGAACACACTCATGCCACCAGCCCCAGGTGAAACAGGCCATTGCCAATCCCCAGGGAGCCTCCTGCCCCTTCCCAGTCACAGCCACCCTCAGGGGTAACCACCATCCTGACCTCACAGAGGGTCCTGCTGAAGCGAATGAATTTTGTTTGGGGACATTCTAAATATGATTTGTATGTTCATAATGTTCTTAAACACCATAGCAACAAACAAAAAACAGCCATAACAAGCAATGAACATTTACAATTCATTAAAATTATATTTAAATTATATATTTTTTGGTTTTAATTCTATTTTTCAGAATGACTTGCTTCTCTTACAATCTAGTTTTCTTTTTCTATTTTTTCTCACCTTTTTTATTTTTTAAAATATTATTTATTTATTTATTTTTTGACTGGCTCAGCAACCAGGTGGCCTGGGCCCTGCACCTTGTCACCCTTTTTAAAAGGTTGTTTTATTCATCTTCATCTTCCAACATGAATCCCCCGTCTATGTTTGTGATCTCTGCTTTTCCTTGGTGACTACATACATTAGCTATTGGTCAGTCTCATAGCACAACCTTGGTGCAAGAAATGGATGCCCAGACCCAAGGAGTCATTCAGACTCTGTGAGGAAAGGAATACCACTTGGCGTGGAGCTCTTCCTCCCAGCCTGGGAACGTATGGCATAGTGGTCATCACTGTTCCTCCCCTATATGTACATTTCAGAAAGAAGTGTCACTAGCAGAAAATTGTGGCCATTTTATATTGGTCACATTTCGATCTCTGCTCAGTTTTTCTATAAGCTGTAACACATTATCAATTTCATTGGCTCTGAGCTCTTCATTTGCATGTGAAATGGTTTGTTCATCTTTGAGAGTCCTTAACTCTGCGTGGAGCACTTCAGTAGCCTGCGAAACCATTCTCTGGATCCCTGTGATATCTCTGCCACTTATTTGCACATCTGTGACAAATAAGGGCACTTGGTATTTTGTTACTGAGCTTTGCTTCCTTTCTAGCTCTTTCTGTAATCTTGTCATATCTTCTCTGAAATCATTGTTCACGAACACACTGGAAAACATACTTTAAAATCTTACTGATTAGATGGCCTTTGCGACATGGACATGAATCCGCCGTCTCCTCAGGATACCAGCTCTCGAATAAATCTGCTTTTCTTTTCACCAACCCCTCCTCTTTCGTGTTTGGCGTTCGAGTGGCAGGCAGCCAAGCCTGCTTCTGGTTACATGTCTAGCAAGGCATGTGTAGATACATCAAGATTATGGAACTTAACACAATACATACATTTCCTCATCCCAAATATATAAAAAAATTACCTATAAGAAATGCCATACCTTAACTCTGTTCTTATCTAATTAGAATGGCTAGTCTATTTACTGTTAACATAGGGAGTGGGATGATGCTAAGTATCAAAGATAAACTGCAATAATAGAAGAGGTGAACAGCAAGGTGAAGTTATCATGTAGCTATACAGGATAAAAAAAATTACACAGGTAACTAATGAATTGAGCGGTTTGCTGGAATAAATTTCCAATTTGACTTTCTGCTTGCTTAAATTGTCTTTATCACATGATAAGTAAGTATGTGGTTGGGTAACACACAGTTGTCACTGTTGCCATTTTAAAATTTCTAAGATAGTTTACAATTTGATGAAAATTAAATAAAATATACTCTATCATTTTTAATACAAATAACTGCCTTTGCTTTTGTTGGGTCTAACGTAAATTAGAAAGTATTGGGCCGGGCGCAGTGGCTCACGCCTGTAATCCTAGCACTCTGGCAGGCCGAGTGGGGAGGATCGTTTGAGCTCAGGAGTTCGAGATCAGCCTGAGCAAGAGTGAGACCCCATCTCTACTAAAACTAGAAAGAAATTAGCCAAACAACTAAAAATATATATAGAAAAAATTAGCCAGGCATGATGGCACATGCCTGTAATCCCAGCTACTCGGGAGGCTGAGGCAGGAGGATTGCTTGACCACAGGAGTTTGAGGTTGCTGTGAGCTAGGCTGACGCCATGGCACTCACCCCAGGGCAACAGAGTGAGACTCTGTCTAAAAAAAAAAAAAAAAAAAAAAAGAAAGTATTGGCGGGGTGGTGGGGGTGGGAAGAAATACAGTATGAGCAAATTTTTATGCCCTTTGGTCTTTCATTGCTAATGCAATCAGATACCAAGTCTTGGTGCTTTTGATGAGACAAGATTCTGTCAATGGGAACCTGAGGCCAAGAAGGCTGAAAAAACACCCGACATTTCTACATCCTAAAATATATTTCAGACAGTGTGGATTAATGAGGAGAATCTGGTTTTGGAAAGACTAGAATCTTGCCAAATGGATTCATGCCAAATCAAGAGCATTATTTTGAAGCATCTCATAAGATTGCTTATCCCATTTACTAAGCCAAACAATCTCCATGTGATTGAAGAAACCTTGGTGAAGCCACCTGTCTTGAAATTGGTCTGTTTGAGGGCTTAATGCTGAGGCACAATATTTCAGTTGATGTCACCCACTCCAAAATGTATAAATATTCCTTTCTTATATTTTGAAGCAGATCTTTGAATAATTGAAAGTGATACCCTTTCTCTTTGGCATGGAAAAGAACAAAACTACAAACATTTCTCTGTGACCTTCTAAGCTTTATGCACTATTTGCATATCAACCAATGTCCTCAAAAAAACCCAAACAAACAAACATGTTTTCTGGGCCCATTTTGGAAAATACAGATACCACTAACTTCTTCAAAACTGCGAAAAGTCTTTGCCAAGTAAACTTTGATGGAAAAAAACTTCCGGCTCATGTTCTGCAAGGCATGGCAGCCCATCAGGTTGCATTGTCTTGTAGAAGAAAGCAGCTCTAGAAGTCAGCCAGCATGCATTGGTGCCAAAGACCCTGTCAACAACCTTGTCTACTGCTGTGAATATCTTCAACTTCCTCCCAGCAGGGGCCTTGAATCACCATCTTTTCAAGAGGTTTTGTCAAATAATACTAGCAGAACCTCATCAACCATACAGAATAAGACAGGTGATGAAGTGCTTATTGAACGTGAAGCTGAAGTTTATGTGTGTACTTAAGAGAAAAAGAAAAGGAAAGCCAATTCTCCAAACAATTCTATAATACTGGGAGGAGTTTGCTCATGGCTCGGTTTGTTAGGCAGAGAGTTTTGGTCATGAGGAATGAGGTCAATCTTTCAGTTCAGGTCCTGGCATCGCTGGCGTATTTGTGCTGGAAAAAAAAGAAAAACGAAACCAAAAAACTACAAGCTCTTTTGGTCAAGTCTATTATTTTGGAAGAATAACTTGGAGGGACAACATTTTAAACTTTTCATCGCTGAAGCAAATTCTTCTACTGGCTGAAATGGAGAGTGATGAAGAAGCTTTCTAGATTTCTCTGCAGTCAGGAGACTGTAGCGAACTGAAAACTCAGAATCCTTTGGAGTGTTACTTCTGCTCAAACAATCTTCGAGTGGAAAGTGAATCTGTAATCCTTTCCTTGTTGACAGCAGTCATGAGGCCGATCTTGCCAAAGATGACTTCATTGACTTAAAAACAAAGGAAATGAAGTAACAAGAATTCAACTCAAAGAGTTGTAGAGGATCCTGGTGTTCTTGACCTAGCCCATCCATAACTTGTCGCCAGAGCACTGATTCCATTCACTAACAGACCATAGTGAGTCAGGGTTTCAACACTCATTTCCATAAAAGCAAAAGTTAAAGTCAGTTGTATGATAGTAATGATATTTGTCTTATTTATTTTAAAAAACCACACAACTCGTTAAACCAAAGAGGCAGCATTATTTTTCTTGCAATTACTTTTGACCAGAATTAAAAGTTGCCTTTTGTTGTATTTTGCTTTATGTACACAAGTATCATTTATTGTAATTTTAATTAATAATTAATTTATTTTAATTTAATATTTAAATTCATTTTAATTTTTATTTATTGTAATTTAAAAGAAGTGATCATTAGCTTTTGCCTGAAAAACCCAATTAGAAAAGCATAATTTTTTTGTAATTCCCTAAGAGAAGGAAAAATATTTCCAAGGCAATAAAATTAATTGTATGCAAAGTTGTATGTATGTGTTTATGCGTGTATTTCTTGGAGTGAAGTCCATGGCTTTCATTAGACTCTCAGAGTGGTCCATAAGTCACGAAGTGTTTTGAACCACAGACACAATTAGAAATTACATGTCAGTTTTCAGAATATAAATAAGAATCAAGACAGATTTTTTTGAGATCTTGGGGGTGGGAACTCATGCACCCATTGATATCTACTTTCCTGGACTCCAAACCTCACTCCGTTTCCCCTCCTAGCATCTAGATTTTAACATATTTGGTTTTTGTTTTTATCAGTGATTAGAGAACTTAAGTCGATTTTGTTTAGATGATCTTGGGTTTCCTTCATCTTTTTTTATTTGAATGGGTAACATTAAGGATAAGATTTGAATGAAAGCAATAGACATATAAGCTGTCCAGCTCTATTCATTTTCTGACGTATTTTTAATGAAGAGTGAAGGGCAGCGATAGAGACTTCCGAATAAGTACTTGCAAGGCTTTTTCTTCAACAATGATCAAATGCTTCCTACTTAAATACTACTGAAGCAAGCTCAATAAAAAATTACTTCTTTGATTCATCTATTGAAAAAAACTTTATTATGCAAAACAGTCTTTCATACATGAAGGCACCACCACCCACATACCATCAATAGGGATGTGCTTTGATAGTAGGAGAGACTATTCAGTGCTGATCTAACAAGAGTTATCAGTCCTTAATCTACATAGACAGGATTTATCCATGACTCAGAACAGGAAAACCAACTGGCCCACATGAAGATTTCATATGTGATCATAGTCTCATTAGCATAGCCCTGACCACCTGAAAGAATTAGAAACCGCTATTTGTGACAATAGCATGATTTAATTTTTTTTAGTTCTCTAATTTCCTTAGCTGTCTGTCCCCAGCAGCCCAGCCTAGATACCACTTTTTACAAGGCTGCATTTCACATACATATCACTTCCAACAAGGTAGATTTTAAGGCTCCTTCTATCTTGTGGTTCTGCTACCTTCTAGGGCCTGGAACACCTCCACTGAACTGTTTGCATCAGGTGGCAAGTGACAGGTTTTAGGGATCAAGCCTATAGTTGCATACTATTCTACTGGACTACATACATTCTGTTGAGCAGAACACAGTCACATGGCCCCACCTGAATGCAAAGGGACAAGAAAATATGACCTACAAGTGTGCCAAGGAAGACAGAGCATAGGTAGTGGGAACGGCTTGCCATTCTCTGCCAAAGTCCATGCTTCTGGTAACTAAATACCTATTTCCTTCTTCCCTCCACACATAGAATACTGCCCCTTCCCCTTGCAAAGACGAACAATGCAAAGTCCCAGCCAGTTACTAATCCAGCAAGATCTGCAAGGTGATATGTTGATGTGCAGTCCTCTCCCTCAGGTCTGGATGAGACTCCTTGTGTGCAAAGTCAGCACTCACACCACCCTGAGAGTGAGCAGCTCCTTAAATTTTGCACCCTAGCGGTCTCACTTGCCTCATTCTGGTACCAGCCAACCCACCCACCACACATGCTAATATAAAATGGTGGGACACAGAATTGCTGCATTAATCACTGACATTTGGAACAGAAAATAGAACACACATAGCAGCCACTAGGGATTTTGATGTTCTCCAGGTGTTCACACCCTTGATTAGGCCCTAGTTCTTCTCTCTGGGAGGAACTTCCTATTGTTTTCTGTGGCCCCTGGATCCAGCATCTGGCATAGTTTTCATTGTATGTCATCTTCCTTGGCCACTACTGAAGGGTGTATTTGGGAGAATGCCATCCTTAGGAGCAAGATTAGGGGCTCAAAGCTTGAACAGTGAAAAGCTATTTTAGTTTGGGTTCTGGATTCAAAAACTTCGTAGTTTACTTCCAGCTAGTTCCATGTGCCAGTAACCATACCCAAAGTTCCTTCCTAGGCACAGTTTTCTAAGCCTGCCTTGTTTTCTTTTGTTCTCTTCTGCCCCACTCCTCCCCCACACCTCTTTCTTTCTTTTTTTTTTTTTTATTTCAGCATATTATGAGGGTACAGATGTTTAGGTTATGTATTTTTTTTTTTTTCTGAGACAGAATCTCACTCTGTTGCCCGGGCTAGAGCGCCATGGCGTCAGCCTAGCTCACAGCAACCTCAAACTCCCGGGCTCAAGCAATCCTACTGCCTCAGCCTCCCAGGTAGCTGAAACTACAGGCATGCGCCACCATGCCCGGCTAATTTTTTTTCTATATATTTTTAGCTGTCCAATTAATTTCTTTCTATTTTTAGTAGAGACGGGGTCTCGCTCTTGCTCAGGCTGGTCTCGAGCTCCTGAGCTCAAACAATCCGCCCACCTCGGCCTCCCAGAGTGCTAGGATTACAGGTGTGAGCCACCACGCCTGGCCCTCTTTCAATTTAATGGTGGCTACCTTCAAACTATCGGACCTACCGTGGGAGGCCACACCCTTAATCTGATTTTTTTTTTTTTTTTTGATAGCGTCTTGGTCTGTCACTCCAGCTAGAGTGCATCATCGTCATCATAGCTCGCTGCAATCTCCAACTCCTGGGCTCAAGCAATCCTCCTGCCTCAGCCACCCAAGTAGCTGGGACTACAGGTGTGTGCCACCACGCCCAGCTAATTTTTCTATTTTTTGTAGAGACGAGATCTCACTGTTGCTCAGGCTGGTCTCGAACTCTTGAGCTCAAGCAATACTCTTGCCTCGGCTTCCCAGAGTGCTAAGTTTACAGGCGTGAGCCACCGCATCGGGCCTTAATCTGATCTTCAGTGCAAGGCTGAGCCACTTTGTTCAACTGAGAAATTTTCTTGGGACTTTGTTGCTCAAAGCCTTGTTTGTTCTCATATCTTCCAGTTCAGAGTCTAAAAATAGTTGACTTTTCCAACTCTGCACAACACTGAATTTCTGGACTTTCTTTATTCCTTTTTGCTTCTGCTTACAAATTGGCCAATTTCTTCCTGTGCCCATCTCTTTCTTGTAATAGCCTGTCACATGCAGCCAATAACAACCAACACACTACTCGTGTTGTTTTCTAATTTCTTTCCACAGACCTAGAAGTGCAATAGGTGTTAGGCAGGGACCAAATATGCAGGTGGCAGATACAGGCCAGGAGAGCAGTTTCTAGGAGCAGAGAAGCCAGGGAAAGGATGGCAGGAAAATGCAGTTAACAACTGCAAAAAGCAGGAACTTGAGGTTTGAGGCACACACACACACACACACCTGTGGAGCTGCAACTTTGTTATGAGAACACCTGTCAATCACGTATATCAATCACCTAGTAACATCCCACACCTCCTGTAAGCCCTCCCCTGGACTAGGCCAATAAAAGGGATCCACCTGCGAGTCCTCAACATGGAGAAAGACCTGTACTCTCACTTGGTATAGCTCCTTTCTTTTCTGCAATAAAAGCTACTTGTGTGGAATTATGTTCACTCCATTACACCAGCCCTGCTCGTGAATTTTCCAAGCAAGGATCCAAAGAACCAGGACGACAGTCTGCCAAGAGGCCTGACCTGACATAGCCATGGGTGACAATTTTACCAAATTTTTTGCCACTCTAATACATGGATCTCTAGCCATCCATCACCATATCTGTTTCCCTGCTGCCTACTGTGTGATGCCACATGTTTCAGTGGGGGTTTTTTTGTTTTGTTTTGTTTTTTTGTAACAGCACTTTCAGTACTAATTTCTGTATTAGTTGGGAGGAGAAATTCTGGCTACGGTTACAAACAATCCCAAAACCTCAGTGATGGCCTCACAGCCTGTTGTGGGTCTGTGGAGGTGCTTTGTACCACGCAGTTGTTCAAGGACCAGTGGTCTAGCTTGGCCACCAATATATTCTAGGGCTTCAGACTCTGTCCTGGAATCCCTTGCATTTGGGGATACATGAGAGAGAGAAAGTGTGAAGTATTTTACAAGTAATTTTAAAGACCACACCTGAATGTAGCACATTTTCTTGGGACTTTGTTGCTCAAAGCCTTGTTTGTTCTCATATCTTCCAGTTCAGAGTCTAAAAACAGTTGAGTTTTCCAACTCTGCATAGCACTGAATTTCTGGACTTTCTTTATTCTATTTTGCTTCTGCTTACAAATTGGCCAATTTCTTCCTGTGCCCATCTCTTTCTTGTAATAGCCTGTCACATGCAGCCAATAATAACCAATACACTACTCGTGTTGTTTTGTCTACATTTGTCTACATGGCCCTTTTGTCTACATTTCATCAGCCAGAATTCACTCCTGGGCACAACGCAAGAGTAACAGAGTAAATATTCCGTAAGTGTTTATTGAATGAATACCTGGTGCTTTCACCAGCATTTGCTAAAGTGTGTGGCTCTTTGTCCTCCCATTACAGGTCTGTGAAAATCAGATTTATTGGTGTTCCTTTCTATCTTTTATAGATTTCTATCTCCTACTCCCCTGGCAGATTGACAATCATCACTTCCTGTTGCTGTTCATGTGCCAGTCTACAAGGTCACTCTCCCTTCTAGAGTTCTAAAATGCCTAGAAATTGGAAACCAGGTAACATACTTACTAAAATTTCTGTATAGTGACAATACAAGAAAACGTGAGCTGTGAATCAGAACCCAGTGGATATGCTTGACTCCTTTGGGGAAAAAAATGCATGGGTTCTTATAACATCTACAGGCATACTTCAGAGATATTGCAGGTTTGGTTCCAGACCAGTGCAATAAATTGAATATTGCAATAAAGCAAGTCACACAAATGTTTTGGTTTCCGACCAGGCACGGTGGCTCATGCCTGTAATCCTAGCACTCTGCAACGCTGAGGCGGGAGAAACGGTTGAGCTCAGGAGTTCGAGACCAGCCTCAGCAAGAGCGAGACGCCATCTCTACAAAAAATAGAAAAATTAGCTGGATGTGGTAGTGCATGCCTATAGTCCCAGCTACTCAGGAGGCTGAGGTAGGGGGATTGCTTGAGCCCAGGAGTTTGAGGTTGCTGTGAGCTACAGTGACGCCACTGCACTCTCTTTGTGCCCTTCCTTTGGATCTCACTTTGCTGCAACTGTTAGGTTTCAGTCTGAAATCATGGGTTCTTGGCGTACTCATGGCCAAAGAGTGATCAGACACGCCAAAGTTAGGCAAGCATGAAAATGAGGTTTACTTAGGAGAGAAAGATAGGATTATAGGGCAAGAGCAAGATACAGGTTTACGGAGCATGGTACATATGCCACAGGTGATGACTGGACCCATCGTCACAGCAGGGCAGGCAAAAGGAAGGCCAAAATGAGAGACTGGCTATGGTTTGCATCTTATTTTATAGTGTCTGAATAGGGACCTCCCTTGTGGTTCAGAGGTCACCATGGAACCACTTTGATTAGATAGTTGGGAGTCACATGACCTGAGCCTTAACTACGCATGTGGATTCTAGGTTCTTTTCCAGATTTTATGGTACCCAGTGGCTTGGCCCGTGGGCTAGAGAGTCCTCTGCATTCTTCTGCAGCTGGCATGCCAAGTTCTGATTGGCAGATTCATAGGGTATTCCCTCCTCCCCCAGGTATGGAAAATCAGGGTTGGGCAGGACCAAGATGGGAGCAACAGCATTCACTTTTGTCCCTGGGAGACCCAGAATCCCTCACTATCTAATACAAAAATGGGTCCTGTCGTCATCTGTGGCATATGTACCATGCTCTGTAAACCTATATCTTGCTCTTGCTCTATAATCCTATTTTTCTCTCCTCAATAAACCTCATTTTCATGCTTGCCTAACTTTGGCATCTGGTCATTCTTCGGCCATGAGTGCACCACGAACCGACATTTCAAACTGAAACCTAGCAGGTACAGTTTGTGGTGACCTGAAATAATTACAATATTAACATAAAAGAGCACTGATCACAGATCATCATAACACATACAATAATGATGAAAAAGTTTGTAATATTGGGAGAATTACCCAAATGTGACACAGACACGCAATGAGCATATGCTGTTGAAAAAATGTCACTGATAGAGTTGCTTTTCTCAGGGTTGCCACAAACCTTCAATTTGTGAAAAATACAATATCTGTGAGGTATAATAAAGCAAAGCACAATAAAACAAGCTATGCTTGTATTAATATTTTATTTTGTCATGGACATGTGAACTAAAATAAAATCTTAAGGCTCCCGCGACCAACTGACTGAATGGACCCTCTCCTGGCCAAGGGGATGTCCTAAAACTAAATTGCATGCCACGAGGAGGGAGGTCAGACATGCCTCATCATGCCCCCCTCCCTTCTTGGAGACATCGTTTGTAACTCATTAACAGACCTAAGGCTATGTAAGACAAACCTGCAGGTCCTCAATTTACACAACGAATATGTCTGATAACTTGTCTCTGATTTACAGACGTACATATCTTAACATTCTAAGCCATTAGACAAAAGCTTCATGTCTTTAACCAATTACAAGTCAAAGAATCTTTAAACCCACCTATAACCTGTTAGGCCACCCCCCACTTCGACATGACCCACCTTTCTGTGCCGAATCAATGTATGCCTTCCACATACTGATTTACGACTTTAGCTGTAACCCCTGTCTCCCTGAAATGTATAAAACCAAACTATAACCCAACCACACCGAGTCCACTTGCTCAAGGCTTCTTGGGCATGGCTCCGGGTCATGGTCCTCAAATTTGGCTCAGAATATACCTCTTAAAATTATTTTACAGAGTTTGACTCCTTTCCAGTTGACAGACGTGTGGTTACATTTGTTTCTTAGCTGTGTTCCTGAGCAGCTGCACATTGCTGAGCCTGGAGAAGTGAGATGCTGGAAATAGGTAAAATTTCATTTTAAAGCAGAGGGTCTCAGCAGGTGGTTTTTGATTTTGATAAATTCCAGAGACAGTTACTTAGTTCTTAGTCCCTGGGTGTCACGGCAAGTGGTTACCCTAAAATTAAGAACGCTTTAATGTTGTTTTATTGGGTGGGTTATCACATTATATGCTTAGAACTGACCCAAACTTTAGAGTAAATCTCCCCATCTTCGTGGATTTATCTCTCCAATTTTGGTGGTGGGGGGAATTAAGAGAAGGGTAGATTGTTCACTAGAATCTCTGCTAGGCTGGAGCTTGGCTCCCTGGCAAACTGGATATGATTTGCTTTGACATTTATATTTCCCCTGCCAAGGGCATACTGTTTGCCTGCACTTGTGATCTCTTTGCCATTTATTCTATATTTATTCCATAGACTCCAAGGTGGAGTTAATCATTCTTGGAACCTGAACTGGACATGAAGCCTGCTGGTGATTCTGATCACACTTATTTGGAGTTGCTAGAGAAGAGACGTCCTTATGGGCCCTGCTCTTACAAATAGGTGTTCCCCGGTGAGCAGGTCCATGCAAACCTACCCCCAAAGTCCAAGGAAACTGAAAGGTCAAAGAAAGAGGCTGCCAAATCCAGTTTTTCAGAAAGAAATATTTAATAGGGAGTTATGGACAGAAGCCACGCCTTGGCAGCTGTGAGATGAGATGGTGGATCCCCACGATGTTACCCCCCAGACCCTGGGCTCATACATACCATAGGGAAGGAGGGTGTAGGACAATTGTTGTCAACCCCTCAGGGAAAAGCAAGAATTTGCCCAAGGGTAGGATTTATGGTAAGTACACGATTATGGTAACATCAAGGTTGCTTTGGCCTAAGAGCAGGATTTAAAGTAAGTAGTGAAAGTGGAAATATTAATATTAGAGGCATTCTCAGAACTGGGATCAATCAGAAGTTAACATAGTGTAGGCCAGGTGTGGTGGCTCACGCCTGTAATCCTACCATTCTGGAAGGCTGAGGTGGGAGAATCGCTTGAGGTCAGGAGTTCAAGACAGCCTGAGCAAGAGGAAGACCCCACCTCTATCAAAAATATTAATAGAAAAAAATTAGCCGAGCGTGGTGTGCACCGGTAGTCCCAGCTACTTGGGAGGCTGAGGCAGGAGGATTCCTTGAGCCGAGGAATTTGAGGTTGTGGTGAGCTGTGATGATGCCACAGCACTCTACCTGGGACGACAGAGTGACACTCTGTCTCAAAAAAAAAAAAAAAAGAAGTTAACACAGTGGATTGGTATCCAAGATAGAGTTGCTTTATCCTCCACAACAGGTATAATATAGTCCATCAAATGGAAAAATCCTCGACATACTTATGAAAGGTAGCATGTGAAGGTATATCAGGGGTCAGAGTGGTAAACAGCATTATGAATTTTTATTATTGTTAATCTCTGTGACAGAAATTGTTATCGGCCCTAAAGCTTCAGACTTTCTTTCTCAGTAATAGAACAAATGATTACATGGACATATGGCCGCTCGGAATAAGCTATACCTTTCCCAGCCTTCCTTGCAACTAGCTGTATCCCTGTGACTTAGTTGAGGCTAGTGGGGAGGGGTGTTCATGATTTCTAGGAAGTGTGACCATGGGGAAAGGGTGTGTCCTACTTCTCTTTGAACCATGATGTAAAAGCCATATGTTTAGGATGGAAGAGCAAGAAATTGGAAGGAGCCTGGGTCTCTGATAAATCCAGAGCTCCATACTAGTTCTGGACTGCCCTTCTAGATTTTTACATAAGAGAGAAATAAATTGCTATCTTCTTTAAGCCACTGTCACTGTGATCTTTCTGTCACGTGCAGCCAAGTCCAATCCTAACTGATAAATCCTCCATCTTTGGAATGACTATTCTGGATCAGGCACAAAGTAATCTTTTCTTTCTTTTTCTTTTCTTTTCCTTTTTTTTTTTTTTGAGACAGAGTCTTGCTCTGTCATTCTTTGAAGACTGCAGTGGTGTCATCATAGCTCATGCAACCTCAAACTTCTGGGACAAGCGACCTTTCTGCCTCAGCCTCCGGAGTAGCTGAGACTACAAGCATGTGCCCGGCTAATTTTTCTATTTTTAGTAGAGATGGCGTCTCGCTCTTGCTCAGGCTGGTTTCTTTCTCTTTCTTCCTAACACCGAGTCTGAATGCCCTGAGAATGTGATTGGAATGGGGAGGTTAGGCCTTTCAATGCAATCGATGACCTGTTACTGGCTGAGATCTATTTAACACTTTGCCTTTGAGGATGAAATTTCTTTCTTTCTTTTTTTTTAAGCACAGAAATGACGTTTATTGAGGAGAGAAACATAGGATTACAGAGCAAGAGCAAGATATAGGTTTACAGAGTGAGAGCAAGATACATTAGCCACAGACAACGAATGGACCCTTTCTGATGACAAAATGGCTGAGGGTGAAATTTCTTCTCTTACCATTTAGCAATGAATTGCTGATAACCAAAAATGAGTTCTATTTGAAGAGTGTTCTGGAAAACCCAATAGACATTCTCTAATTATCTGTATTGACAAAAATTGAAGATATATATATATGATTAAAATATCATCAAAATTGAAGTTTAGGCCAGGCGTGGTGGCTCATACCTGTAATCCTAGCACTCTGGGAGGCCGAGGTGGGCAGATCGTTTGAGCTCAGGAGTTCATGACCAGCCTGAGCAAGAGCGAGACCCCATCTCTACTAAAAATAGAAAAAATTAGCCAGGTGTCATGGAGCATCCCTGTAGTCCCAGTTACTTGGGAGGCTGAGACAAGAGAATTGCTTGAGCCCTGGTGTTTGAGGTTGCTGTGAGTTACACTGATGCCATGGCACTCTGGCCCAGGCAACAGAGCAAGGCTCTGTCTCAGAAAAAAAAAAATTGAAATTTATGATAAAATTCTCATCACCTAAAGAGAATAGGAACTGCAAATCCCGGTGGAGGGATATGAGTATGGCTGTACAAGACAGAGGTGAGTATAGATTCTGGGGATCATTAGTGAAGACTTAAAATATGACAACTGAAGTTGTAGAGGCAAAGCTTCAGACATCGGTGACTCACACTATACAATACAAGGTCAACTATTCAGGTCTTTCTCTAACTGGCACCTGGTAATTGTCCCTCATTGTAAGTAGTCAGTCAGAAACTTCAAGCTGAATAAATGGCTGCAGGAGGTTCCTGGCCCCAAGTTACTGGGAATGCCACCCAGTTGAACAGTTGGCTCAAATGATTTGGACATCTTCATGAATCCTGTGAGTGTGGTTCTCTCTGGTTTGACCAAGACTGTGGGTTTTGTCCATTTTTCAAAATGGCTAACTAGGGACTTATGCTTCTGGAAAGATGGGGTAGACATATTTTCCCGAGTTTTCCACTAGGTACAACTAAAACTCTGAACATTATATAAAAGCAAACATGAGAAATTCTGAAGAGCTAGAGAGAAGGAGCCAGACCAGCTAACGGCATTGAGTCCCAGGGAACAGCATTGGTGGTGAGTTACCTGGGTTTTCTTTTTGCCTGATATATCTTAGTTTTGGAGTTGAAGAAGCCAGCAGCCTAGAAATGACAATAAGCTAAGGAAAAAAAAGTTCCTACAAAAATGTGCTTTCTCCAGCCAAAGGACCTGAAAAGGGGCAGCCTAGCAAGAACAAAAAAACTTGTAGTTGAAAACCAATCTACTGTAGCCAAACGCCACAGAAAAAACTGGCCCCCACCCCTGCCAATGCTAGCAAAGGTTGAGTCGGGAGCCCAGATGTCTACTCCTGTGCGGCTATAATGTAAATGGTGAATGTAAAACCTGCTGCCAGGGTGCTGTGAAAGAGGGCAGAATAGGGGCCAAGAATTTCATCCCCAGTAGGAGGTAATGAGCCCCCCCACCTTTATGGAATCAATGAAGACCCCATGAGGAGCCTGGGCTTCTACCCCTTTCCTTCCCACTAGAGTGGCATCAGAAGAGGCCTAGTGGAGAGTCAGAACTTTCACCACTGCTTAGTAGTAACAAGGCTACCCCCACCTTGTGGTGTCAGTGAAGGCCACATGAGGTGTACTACGAGGCACTTTTACCTCCACCAGCTAGAGGGGTATCTGTGGGGGCCTCCAGGGGAGATGGAACTCTCACCTCCTCCAAGCAGTAATGATGAGAACCCACCTCATCTGGTGTCAACAGAGCCAAGTGAGAAATCTGTATTTCCACCTCCATTTAGCAGTAATGAGGCAGCACCTCCCCTTCCCCTGCCGGAACAATGTCAGAGAAATTCCACCTAAAACAGAAGGTTTTAATAATATCCCAAGTTTCATAACACCTTGCAATTCCAGGTTAAAATAAAACAAATTACTCATTATATGAAAACCATGAAGGTCTCAAAGTGAATGGAAAGACAGTCAATAAATGCCAACACCAAAATGACAGAGATGTTAGAATGATTTCACAAAAATTTTAAAAATGCTTCAATGAGCAATTAAGAACAAGTTCAAAACAAACAAAAAGACTCAGCAAAGAAATAGAAAATCTCAACAAAGAAGTGAAAGATATAAAGGAGAACCAAATGAAAATTTTAGAATTCAAAAATACAATAACAAATTTAAAACTCAGTGGATGGTCTCAACAGCAGAACAGAAGGGACAGAGGAATAAATCAGTGAACTTGAAGATAGAACAATAGAAATTACCTAATCTGAACAGAGAGAAAATAGACTTAAATAGAGCCTCAGGGACTTATGGGACTATAACAAAAGATCTAATATTTGTATCATTGTTTTCCTGGAAGAAGAAGAGAAAGAAGGCAATGTTGAAAAGTACTAGAAGAAATAATGGCTAAAATTTCCCAAATTTGGCAAAAGACATAGATCTACAGATTCAAGAAGTTGGGTAAGCTTCAAACAGAATAAAACCAAACAAAATTCAGGCCAACATACATCATAATCAAACTGCTAAAAGCTAAAGACAAAGAAAAAATCTTGAAAGCAACAAGAGAGAACAACGCCTTACCTATAGGGGGAGAAAAATCAATCTTAATGACAGTGAACTTTTCATCAGAAATCATGATGCCCAGAAAGAAGTGGCATAACATTTTTCAAGTGCGGAAAGAAGAGAACTGTCAATCCAGAATCTTATACACAGTAAAAATATCCTTCAGAAAAGGGGAAATCAAGGCATTCTCAGATGAAGGAAAACTAAGAACATCTGTCACCAGTAGACATATTTTAAATGAATGGCTAAAGGAAATTCTTGAAAAAGAAAGGAAATGATAAGTGCCAGGCGCGGTGCCTCACGCCTGTAATCCTAGTTCTCTGGGAGGCCAAGGCGGGCGGATTGTTTGAGCTCAGGAGTTCGAAACCAGCCTGAGCAAGAGCGAGACCTCATCTCTACTAAAAATAGAAAGAAATTAATCGGACAACTAAAAATATATAGAAAAAATTAGCCGGGCATGGTGGCGCATGCCTGTAGTCCCAGCTACTCG
>NW_012144966.1:1598229-1599444 GCF_000956105.1 Propithecus coquereli | reverse complement strand
CATATATATAAAGTTACCCCTCTCTGTATATATATGTATATATCCTGGAAATTTACCTAACTGAAGCATTTTTACCCCCAACATGTAGTTGCAGTAGCCAACTAATTGTCAGTTTAATATTGTCAGGTGTGTATATATTGCCTATAATAAATATATATATATCCTATTGATACTATTTCTCTGTAAAATCCTGACTAATGCAAATAGCATTGAGCATTTCAATGTTTTGAGCACTGTTCTAAGTACTTTACATATGTTAACACATTTAATCCTCACAGTCTTACGAAGTGGAAACTATTATTATTTCCATTTTATAATGGAAGAAAATGAGGCACAGAGAAGTTAGCTAACTTAGCTAAGATTATACACATATAAAAAGAAATGTATGTAATTGTCCTTTTAAAAAATGGTTTTTCTGGGCTGGGTGCAGTGGCTCATTCCTATAATCCTAGCACTCTGGGAGTCTGAGGCAAGAGGATTGCTTGAGATCAGGAGTTCTAGACCAGCCTGAGCAAGAGCAAGACCCCATCTCTACTAAAAACAGAAAACATTAGCCAGGCGTGGTGGCACACACCTGTAGTCCCAGTTACTTGGGAGGCTGAGGCAGGAGGATTGCTTGAGCCCAGGAGTTTGAGGTCTCTGTGAGCTAGGCTGACACCACGGCACTCACTCTAGCCTGGGCAACAGAGTGAGACTCTGTCTCAAAAAAAAAAAAAAAAAAAAGAAAGGAAATGATAAAAGAAGGAATCTTGGAATATTAGGGAAGAAGAAAGCACATTGTAAGCAAAAATGTGGGTAAATATAATAGACTTTCCTTTTCTAAATTGTGTTTGATGGTTGAAGCAGAAATTATAACACTGTTTGATATGATTCTAAATGTATGTATAGGAAACATTTAAGACAATTATAAATAGGGAAAGGTAAAGGGTCATAAAAGGGGGCAAGGTCTCTGCACATCACTCAAATTGGCAAAATGAAAACTGTGAGAAATTATGTATACATAATATAGAACAACTACTGAAAGGTTTGCAAAGCCATACACTAAAAAATACTGGAGATAAATCAAAATGGAATTCTAAGAAATGTTTAATCCACAAGAAGATAGGAAAAAGAAAATAGAGAAATTAAAAAAAAAAACAGAAAGAAGAAACAGAAAACAAAAAAGGGCAGACTTAAATCCTAACATAAATATAAATGGTCTAAATACACCAATGA
>NW_012144966.1:1589811-1598179 GCF_000956105.1 Propithecus coquereli | reverse complement strand
CACATGAACACCAGAATTTAAAAATATGATACCATTTAATTTTTTATTTTTATTTATTTAATTTTTGAGACTGTCTTCTGTCACCTGGGCCAGAGGAAATTAAAAAAAAAAACAGAAAGAAGAAACAGAAAACAAAAAAGGGCAGACTTAAATCCTAACATAAATATAAATGGTCTAAATACACCAATGAAAAGAAAGAGATTGGAAGAATGGATCTAAAAACATGACCTAACTATATGTTGTCTACAAGAAACTCTTTTCAACTATAATGATAAAGACAGATCGAAAGTGAAAGGGTGAAAAAAGGTGTATCAAAAAGATTAATCAAAGGAAAGCAGAAGTGGCTATATATTACTATTCAATAAAGTAGACTTTAGAGCAAAGAAAATTACTGGAGACAGAGAAGGACGTTATATAATGATAAAAGATTTAATCTACCAAGAATAGACAGCAATCCTAATTTGTATGCACCAAAAAACTGAGCCATAAAATATATGAAGCAAAAACTAATAGGACTGAAAAGAGAAATAGATAAATCTACAATTACAGTTGGAGATTTTAATACCTCTTAATAATGGCTAGAACAAGTGGGTAGAAAATAAAAAAAAAAAAAATAAGAAGGCTTAACAACACCATCAACCAACAGGATCTAGTTAAACTTTATAGAGCACTCTACCCAACAACAGCAGAATACACATTTTTTTCAAGTACCCATGGGACATATACCAAGATAGATCATATCCTGGGCTAAAAGCAGACCTCAGAAAATTTCAAATAATTGAAAATATAGAGTCTGTTCCCTGACCAGTGGAATCAAATTAGAAATCAATGAAAGAAAGATAACAGGTAAAACTCTAAACGCTTAGAAAACTAAACAACACATTTCTAAATAATCTATGGATCAAAGAGAAAGTCTCAAGGAGAATTAAAAAATGCATTGACCTGAATGAAAATAAAATGACAGCTTATCAAATTTTGTGAGACACAGATAAAGCAGTACTGAGAGGGAAATCTAGAACACTAAATGTCAACACAGTATTCCTGGCAGCAAAAAAGAAAAAAAATATGATATATATAGAACACTAACTGTATCCATTAGAAAAGAGGAAAAGTCTCAAATCAAGCTCCTGCCTAACAAACCAGGAAAAGGAAGAGCAAAGTAAACCCAAGCCAGAAGAAGGAAATAATAAAGATAAGAACAGAAATCAATGAAATTGAAGACAGAAAAACAATGGATAACATCAATGAGACAAAGAGCTGTTTCTTTGAAAAGATTAATAAAATGGACAAACCTCTAGCAATAGAGAAAACACAAATTACCAGTATTAGAAATGAAACAAGACCTATTACTACAGGTGCTGCAGATGTCAAAAAGATTAAAGGAAAACTACAAATAATTCTACATGTACAGAATTGAAAATTTAGAAGAAATGGACCAATTTTTTGAAAAATCGAAAATACCACAGTATGAACTAGGTAATATGAATAGCTTATAACTATTAAGGAAATTGAATTTTTAATTAAAAATATCCTAAAAAAGAAATATCTAGCCCCAGATAGAGTTTCACTGGAGAATCCTACCAATATACTTAAAGAAAAATTAATGTCGATTCTACATGTTCAGTTCTAGAAAACAGTACACTTCCCAATTCATTTTATGAAACTAGTTTTTAGTGTGCAACCCTGATAATTTTGAAGGCATTTGAGGAATGTAGGGTCTGATCAAGAAAAAGATCTGATGATAAGAGGCAGTAACTTGCAGCTGAGACTCTGCAGAGGCTTACAGTGAGAGGGCTGCTATCCAGAAGGGGAGAAGGACAAGGAAATCCCAGAGGAAGGAGGGATTGGAGAGGGGGCTTCTGTGTCTAGGTGATGTCACTCAGCAGCACAGTGGGGAGTCTCTGGGTCAGAGAACTCTGAGGGGCATCAGTGGCTTGGGGTCTTATAACCAACAGCCTCTATCTTATCAATGGCCAGCAGATGCTGGATAAGGTTTCATGGAATATGCAAAGCAGGCAGGCCCTCAATGACCAAATATTTGCCTGTTTGGGCAATTTTTTAAACAATTGGATATGTAAAAATTTGAGCTTGGTGCCGGTGGGCTTTTGAGCTAACAGCCTGCAGTGAAGAAATAAATAACCTAGAAGCCAATATACAGAAATCATCTTTAGCTCATTTATATAATAGTACCCAAACCAGACAATGACAGAACCAAAAAAAGAGAGAGAGAGAAGACTACAGTCTAATATCCTTCATGAATACAGGCACAAAAGTCCTTAAGAAAATATTAGCAAAGAGAATTCGGGTATATAGAAAAATAATTATATACTATGACCAAATGAGATTATTACAGGAATGCAAGGCTGGTTCAATATACAAAAATCAATTAATGTAGTTCACCACATTAACAGGGTAAAGAAGAAAAAGTACATGATCATATCAATCCATGCAGAGAAAGCATTTGATAAAGCTACACTCATTCATGGTAACAGCACTGATTAAAAATAGGACTAGAGGAGAACTTCCTCAAACTGACTAAATGCCTCCAGTTACCATTATACTTAATGGTGAAAGACTGAATGCTTTCCCTCTAAGACAAGGAACAAGCAAGGATATCTGCACTCATCACTCTTATTCAACATGATGCTAGAGGTTCTAGCCAGTGAAATAAAGTAAGAAAAGGAAATAAGAGGCATACAAATTGAAAAGGAAGAAATAAAACTGTCCTTATTTATAGATGACATGATTGTCTACATAGAAAATCCTGGGGAATCTACAAAACAACCTGACACTCCTAGAAATAATGGAGTTCATCAGGTTGCCAGACTGAAGACAATATATAAAAATCTATTGTATTTCTATATACCACCAATGAACACATGAACACCAGAATTTAAAAATATGATACCATTTAATTTTTTATTTTTATTTATTTAATTTTTGAGACTGTCTTCTGTCACCTGGGCCAGAGTGCAGTGGCATCATCATAGCTCACTGCAACCTCAAACTCCTGGGCTCAAGTGATCCTCCTGCCTCTGCCTTCTCAGTAGTTAGGACTACTGGTGTATGCCACCACACCTGGCTAAAAAAATACGATAACACTTAAAATTGCTCAAAAAATGAAATTCTTAGGTGTAAATCTAACAAAACATGTATGGGATTTGAATGCTGAGAACTATAAAATGCGGATGAAAGAAACAAAAGAAGATCTAAATAATCATGACACACTGTGTTCATGATTGAAAGATTTAACTTAGCAAAGATGTTAATCCCTTCCAAATTGATATACAGGCTTAATGCAGTTACTATCAAAATCCTAGAAAGATTTTGTAGATATTACTAGATTATACTAAAATTTATATGGAAAGGCAGAGAAACAAAAATAGCTAAAGCAATTTTGAAAAAGAAGAATAAAGTAGGAAGACTCAGTCTATCCAGTTTTGAGATTTATTATAAGCAACAGTAATCAGCATTGTCTGCTATGGCAGAATAGACTTAGATCAATGGAACAGACTAGAGAACCTACTCAAATATGTCCAACTGATTTTGACAAAGTTGCAAGAGGAATTCAACAGAAAAAATATTTTTAACAAATGGTGCTAGAGTGATAGGACGTCATAGGCAAAAAGTGAGCCTTTACCTAAGTATCACATCTTAGATAAAAATTTAAGTCAAAATGGATCACAGGCTTAAATGGAAAATGTAAAACTATAAAACTTTTAGGAAAAAAAGAGAAAATTTTCAGAATCTAAAACTAGACAAGAATATTTAGTCTTGAAACCAAAATCGCCATCCATAAAGGGAAAAATGAATAAATTAGACAATCAAAATTAAACATTTTGCTCTGTGAAATATACTGTTAAGAGGATAAAAAGACAAGCTCTAGACAGAGAAAACATTTCCAATTAGAAAATGGGCTAAAGATATGAAGAGATGTTTCACCAAAGAAGATATACAAATGATGAACAGTTACATGAAAAGATGTTCGACATCATTATTCATTAGGGAAATGCAAATTAAAACTATAATGAGACATCATTACATACCTATCAACATGACAAATAATAAAAAAAAAATAGCAATCATACCAAATGCTTGCAAAGATGTAGAGAAACTGAGCCACTCAGACATTGCTAGTGGGACTGCAAAATGGTACATCCACTCTGTTTTCCAGGGCAGTGGCTGGAGTGCAGGGGCTAGTCACACTTGCTATCATAGTGCACTACAGCCTCTAACTCAAAGGCTCAAAGGATCTTCCCACCTCAACCTCCAGAGTAGCTGGGACTACAGGTACATGCCACTGAACCCTGTGGTTTGGTAGTTTTTTAAAAAAATAAACATGCAACTACCAACAACTACATTCCTGGGCATTTACCTCAGAGAAGTGAAAACTTATGTTTACAAAGGAAAAACTGTATATAAATATTTATAGCAGCTTTTTTCACAATAGCCAAAAATTGGAAACAACCCATATGTCCTTTGATGGATGAGTGGTTAAACAAACTGTGGTATATCCATACCATGGAATACTACTCAGCAATAAAAAGGAGCCAACTATTGATATAAACAACAACCTGGATGAATGTCTAGAGGATTATGCAGAGTGAAAAAAGCCAATTCTCAAAGATTACGTACTGTAATTCCATTTACATAACATTCTTCTTTCTTTTTTTTTTTGAGATAGGGTCTTGCTGTGTTGTCCAGGCTAGAATATAGTAGCATCATAACAGCTACTGCAACCTCAAACTCCTGGGCTCAAGCCATCTTCCTGCCTTAGCCTCTCGAGTAGGTGGGACTACAGGTATATTCCACCATGCCCAGATAATTTTTCTGTTTTCATTTGTTTCATTTTTTGAAGAGACAGGGTCTTGCTATGTTGCCCAGACCTGCGCAACATAGAAAGACCCCATCTCTCAAAAAAAAAAAAAAAATTCAAGTCTTTGGGGTAAAAAGAAAAGAAAGAAAGAAAGAAAAAATTAGCTGGGTATGGTGGCACGCACCTGTAGTCCTAGCTACTCAAGAGGCTGAAGTAGGAGAATCACTTGAGCCCAGTTCGAAGCTGTACTGAGGTATGATTGTGCCACTGCACTGCAGCCCTGGTGACAGAGCAAGACCCTTGTCTCTTAAAAAAAAAAAAAATTAAAAAACAAAAGCCAAATTCACTGTTTTGAGCAGATATTTTGCAACTTTTTACTAGTTTGTCTCAGATAACCCTATAAGACCAGTAAGCTCCTTTACAGGCTGTGACTTAGGTAGAAAAGAAAGAGTGGCGTGCACTGTCCTCGCAGAGACAAGGGGGTGTGCTTCTCCAGCAAAGGCAATTGGACTGGTTCTCAGGAGGCCTCACTGGCACCTGTCACCTTTGGCAATTTTCCATGGTCTGCTGGGCAGTCTTTGGTCTTACAGGCTTAGAAACCTAGTTTTGCTAATTATACTCATGTTAACCAGGTATATGAGATTAGATATAAAAGCAAAACACTAATGCATTAATTTACTGAGAGACATGTTCCATATGTGCTCTCATCATTGCTTTGAAAGTATGAAGAAGGTTTTCTCTAAGAACCAGGAAATGAGGGTGCCCACTGAGACCCAAGCTACAAAATCAAGACTTAATGGATGCCGTACACTGGAATACCAGAGTGGGCATAGGCAGCCCATTTTCTCTCTATAGTCAAGTTGTATGGGAAGCCAAATCATAAACTGAGTAACAATTAATTTCCAATGTCAAAGATAATTGGTATGAAGATGGGAACACGCAATGTCCATATTCTCTATACAAAATTTCTCTGTAGGGACACCGACAGGTGAAGCCAGAGTAATCAGGAGATTGCTGATAAACGTGAAAGGAGACAAGAGGAGTCAGATTAATTGACTGTTTAATGGTATCAGGTGCACATAGTGCGATACATAACGGTTCACATTAGGAAAGGTCTTGTCTACAGGATCTGAACATTTATAGTTGCTTGGTGACAATCTCTTGCTTCTACCCCCCACATTGGGAATGGCCTTTCCAGGCAAAAAATAGTCAAGATTCAAAAGTTGTTGGCTGAGATTTCAGCTCCGCCAGGAAGTGCTTGGCTGGGCACTACTCAATTTCCCTCCATGCTTTTTCTATGTAGCCAAGCTCTGTGTGAGTGTCATTCTCTTTCTTTCAAGGCGATTTTGAATATTTCTACTTCAACTCACTATGTTTTGATTTTATAGTTTAGCTCTCAGAGGACCAAGCTCTTGGGATTCTGCTTGGTAGCCTACAAATACTGACAAGCAAACATTTTGCAACTTGTTTACCTTGGAAGCCTCCCCAAGAAGCAATGTGGCTGGAATCAATAAAGATTTTTCTTTTATTGACCCAGGTGGTCATTAGTATAACTTCTCTAAAACCTTCAAGGTCAAAATGATTTCTGTATTGTTACAAGGGTGGAGGCTTTGGGCTTCTTGCCATAGTCTGTAGCAGACTAGGCTCCCAATCATTTTTTAAGTAATCTCTCCTACTCCCAGTAGGGTGTAAATAAACAAAATAACATAACATTGAGCCTGCACATGTAGGTAGGTCACTAAGCTAGATGTTACTTTGAAAAATTTATATTTAGTCTTTATTTGGTAAGAACTGATATATTTGAACCAGAGAACCAGAAAAAACTGATATATGTATATAAAAATAGTTTTTTATTTCCCTTTTTGAAGAATCTGTATTGGTCTGTTTTCTACCAGTGGTTCTGGATGTCTTACTTTCGTTATGGGGTGACATTGGTGACAAAGCGTTCATCTGCCAGAAAGAAGCATGAACACCCTTCTTGTGGCTGGGTCCATAAACATTGTCTATTTATGTTGCTGACAATAATTCTTCTTTTCAGCTTTGACATTGCTAGTGAAAAGTGCTTAAATTTACTATGGAATTTTAAGCACTGAATTTCTCTAGATGGAATGATAATGAATCTTTGTCGTACATCCTTAATGGGCAGGTGGCTTGTTCAGGGGTTTGTCATTGGCAATGATAAGGACACACACCGGTTTCTTCACCCTGGTCTTCTGGTTCAAATCAGCTTGACTGACGACTTACCGTTGCTGCCTCATCTTTCATCAGTTGTCATCAGATGAAAGAACCTGGACCAGGAACTCAAGTGTAGGGGCCCCATTACCAACCGTCAGGAGCCAGAGGCATCTGAGCCAGACACTGAATTAGGGAGAGCCTCAGAGCAAGGATTTCCTGCACAGGATTGGGCCTCTGGGGCACAACTATGTCGAGAGCCTGGAACCCTGAACCGTGCACACTTATAACATAGATGTGCCAGGCAGAGACCCCCCACTGCAAATAAAAAACCCAAGGATTTGCCATATACATTATTCTCATTCACCTTTCCATCCCTCCCAGATTCTTATTTAAGGGTCTCTGTTGATGAAACAGATTGTTGCTGCAGGCAGCTTCATACAGAATTTCTTATCTCATTATGACCTTTATCCATTTCTTTGAAATTCATCAGTCTAGCCCTCTGGTTATGACCAGGGTGGGGGGTGGGGTCCATTCATCATCTATGGCAAATGTATCTTGCTCTTGCTCCATTAACTTATATCTTGCTCTTGCTCTGTAAACCTCTTTTGTCTGTCCTCAATAAACTTTCATGCTTTAAAAAAAAAAAGAAAAAATTCATCAATTTAAAAATCATTTCATTTTTCCTGGAAAGTTATCTCCTAGAAAGTTACCTCATCAAAGCATTTTACCCCTGGACATTTTTTTGTAGTAGCCAACTGTCAGTTGTACTAATGTATTAGGCCATTTGGCTCTCAGTGGAAATGTGTCAATGCAGTTATGATGTCTTTCTTTTCAACTATCACTACTCTGTTTCATGGCTTTGCAAAAATAATTTGGCTTATTTATTCTGGGTAATTTCTGTCCTGCCTACATCACTGTGTGATATGGAGTTATAATAAAAATAACACCAACTACCACCACCATCACCACAATAATAATAGTGTGATGGTTAATTTTATGTGTTAACTTAACTGGGCTAAGGGATGCCCAGGTAGCTGGTAAAACATGATTTCTGAATATGTTTATGAGGGAGTTTCTGAGAGACTGGCATTTGAATCTGCGGACTAAGTAAAGAAGATCTTCCCTCACCAATGTTGGTGGGTGTGATCCAATCCATTGAGGGCCTAAATAGAACAAAAAGACAGAGGAGGGGTGAATATGCTGTCTGTTGAGTTGGGATTTCGGTGCTCCTTGTTCTTGGGCCTTTGGACTTGGACCAGTGCTTAAACCATTGGCCCCTGGGTTCCCAAGCCTTTGGACTAGCTTTCCTGGTTCTCCAGCTTGCAGATGACAGATTGTGGGACTTGTCAGCTTCTATAATTATGTGAGGCAATTTCT
>NW_012144966.1:1555091-1588595 GCF_000956105.1 Propithecus coquereli | reverse complement strand
AAAAAAAAAAAAAAATTGCACCAAATTCTACCACCCAGAGATCACCACTGATGATGATGATATTTCAGTGAACTTACTCCAAACATCTGTTTGTGTATTTAGGGACACATTGACTTATCATAACACAAACAGAATCAAGCACATTATACATTTCTGCAATCTACTTTTACTGCAGCTGTTTTAACATTTCAGAGAGCTACGTACATATCTCTGGTTGTTACAATGATTGGGGCTGAATGGAACCTCCCAGCCCCATCAGCAGGGTGGACTTGAGATCAGAGTGTTTGCAGTTCCGGAAGGACTTTTCTTGTGTTTTACCTTCATAGCAAGTTTTATTTCAATCTGATTTTTAATGTGGCCACCCCTGAGAATGCCACAAAATCCTTTCTAGAATGTAAGCCAGGAAGGGCTGCTGGCTAGTGACTCCAACCCGAGGGTCTGACCCCCAGCTCTCTGGAGAATTAGCGCCAGGCTCTGGGCTGACCACTGGCCTGGTGATACCTGCAGGCATGTGCCAGCTGGCCCCAGGGAAGCCCATCACTCAGACACATGCCCTCCATAGTGAGGCTGAGCTGAGAGCTGTCCCTGGGCTGTGTTATTTCAGCAGCACAGGGGCACGTAATGAGCTGGTGAGGAAAGAAGTTGAAACCTCTCCAGGAAACCAGATGGGTTCTGTGATGAGGGCTGCTCCCATGCACCTCGCCAGGCGACACTATCCACCCCACAGTCTACGTGAATGACACCCTTGAGTTGTGCAGCACACAGCATGAGTAGTCCTAAGTGATGGCCCCACTGTGGATCAGCTAAGGCTGGACCTGCAGGATGAAGTCACATCCTGTGGCCAGCTGAAAAAAAAGAAATCCTAATGAAGATGACTAGCAACAGAGCCTCCAATGAACCAAACATTCTCCTACTCTACTCTTCTAGGTGTTCGGCAGGTATCATCCCATTGAGTCTTCCAGCGGCCTATGAGGGAGATGTTAGTATTATCATCCCATTTTACAGATGAGAAAAGGCCAAACACAGAACATTTAGTTAACTTGCTAAAAATTTCACAGCTAGTAATTGGCAGAGCAAGGGCCGGCACCTGGCGCTCCACCTTGGCAATCTGTGTTTACCCACCTTTCATGCGGCCTCCAGGGAAACAAGGCAGATGTTTAAGGCTCCCAATATATTGTTTTTCTTTTCTGGTGAAATGCTCCTGGCATTCTTGCTGAGGAAAATGGCAGAGTGGTTAAGACCCAGATATGTCACTTGAAAATGGCATGGCTGCAGCAAGTCACTGACCCTCCCTGAGCCTCGGTTTTCTAGTCTGTCTAATGAAGCTGGTAATTCTTCCCTCGCGGCCTGTGGCGAGGAGTTACAGCTGCCCGGCAAGCACACAGTCAATACACAATGCGTGGCAATTATGAGGGGGGGGGGGTAGGGCAGCAAACCCCAGGGGGCCAAATAGGTTTTCAACAATTGTCTATTATTGGGGCAAAAACAACTATGAGCCAAACCACACTCTTAGTCTCTGAAATGTATTAATTACAAGACACCAAAAGGCAGCCAAGCCATAGAAAAAGAAAGAACAAAGGCACTAGCATTGCACCACAGCTCTTAAGATTTCTAACCAAATTCTGAGATCAGAGAAGACGGGGTGTGTTGAGGGTGGTATGGCCATAGACAGTTTCCTTTTATTATTTTTTTTTCTGAGACACAATCTCGCCCTGTTGCCTGGGCTAGAGTGCTGTGGTGTCAGCCTAGTTTCACAGCAACCTCAAATTCCTGGGCTCAAGTGATCCTCCTGTCTCAGCCTCCCGAGTAGCTGGTACTACAGGCACGTCCCATACGCTCAGCTAATTTTTTCTATTTTTAGTAGAGACGGGGCGGGGGGGGGGGGTCTCACTCTTGCTCAGGCTAGTCTTGAACTCCTGACCTCAAGCGGTTCTCCCACCTTGGCCTCCCAGAGCACTGGGATTACAGGAGTGAGTCACCATGCCCGGCCCATCAACAGTTTATAACCAAACTCTGATGAGTGTTTTGTCTGAGGAACGCCTCCCGTGGGCATCTTATTCTGGCAGCCCAATCTCCTCACCTGTGCCGGGGGCTCAGGCCTCAACCCTGCTGTATGGTTACAGTTTGGTGTTCTTGAAGTTTAGCAAGACTTGGCTTCAGTAATCCCACAGCTGGGGCTCAGCAAACAGGCTCTACGTCTCTGGTCTCCTCCAGCCTCCAGCTGATGCGTATTCCTGACTCTGGCCGGCCCCTTCCACTTGCTTTCTCACATACGTGTTAGTTTGTGCCTTAGTGGAAGCCTGGTCTTGATCTCTAGCCCTGAAGAGGCTGCCTACGGCATCTGTGGAAGCCCAAGTTCTCTAGAAAACAGAACAGAGGCAAAGCTTACGGACAAATCCTTTGCTGGGGGACACAGTCCTGGGGCAGCAAGAATGAGGAGGCCGAAGTAAGGAAAGCTCAGTACAGTGCGTTTCTGAGCTGGCCACCGCTTCTTGACAAGACCCTGCTGCTGTTTAGTCAGACAGAACATCTCGGACCAGTCTGCGGAGGGGAGGAAGGGAAAGCAGTTTTTCTGCCAGTTCTCTCTTGTCTCCTGAACCTCATTGGTCAAAATTCCCCCACCTGGGTCAGGTCTCCTGTCTCCTGGGACTTCTGAGTCCAGGTGTCAGGAGCTCTGGCCCAACGGAGGCAGCACTGGGGTCAGTGCTCCCCTCTGGGAAGGGACAGACTGCTGGGGGTCAGGCGATGGCGGCAGCAGGCTAGGCGTCCATGAAGCAAGCAGCCCGGGGCCCAGGAGGCGGGGGAAGCTGGGCAGAGCTGGAGAAGCCCATTGGTTGTGTCGCTCACAGCCCCTGCCTCCAATGACTCTGCCCAGAATGGCATTTCGTAGAAGCCTAAGCCTCAGATATGGCCTTCCCAGCTGTGAGGGGGTGAACAGTGTCCCCCCAGAATTCATGTCCACCCAGAACCTCAGAATGTAACCTTATTTGAAAATAGGCTCTTTGTAGATATAATTGTGGAAATGAGGTTGTACTGGATTAGGGGGGGCCCTATGCATCCGATATGACTGCTGACCTTGTGAGGAGAGGACACAGACACGCCCACGGGCAAGACGGCCACGTGATGACGGAGGTGGAGACTGGAGAGATGCAGCTACACACCAAGCATTGCCAGGGGGGACCAGAACCTGGCAGAGGCAAGATAGGACTCTTCCCTCGAGCCATCGGAGGGAGCATGGCCCTGTTGACACTTTGACTTTAGACTTCTGGCCTCAGAACTGTGAAAGAATAGTTTTCTTTAAGCCACCCAGGTTGTGCTGATTTGCTACAGCAGCCCGAGGAAACTAGCACTGTTCCGAGTACAGCAGCGGATAACAACAACGACAGCACTTGCCGGGCACTCACATGCCAGCCCCTGCTCTTAGCACGTCACCTCACGTGTAGTGGTGGATCCCGTCCTCACAGCAGCACCGCAGCGTCCTCCACTTCAAAGGCGAAGACCCGGAAGCAGAGAGGATGGTGTGTACAGCCACGCAGACTGGCTCCAGCAGGAAGGGAAGGGATGGGAACTGGCGTTTATTGAGCTGCTTCTATATCCCAGGCTCTTAACATTTCACTCATGGTGGTGGTGGGGAGAAAAAATATTGTTTTCCTGAAAGCCAGAGACAGAATTCCTTTAGGGGAGAAATGTTATATTTCACTTGGGTTCCTCTGGGAAGAAAGGTGAGCCCCTCTTCTCACCTCATGCCCCTTGCTTTGAATAGCAAGAGGGACTGGATCTGGGGGCTGAGGGGCAAAAGGCTTGGCAGGGAAGAGATGGGGGAACAAGAGGTAGGAACTTAGCGGCCTGGGAAAAGTTAGTGTCCGCTTGAGGAGAAGGGTGGAACGTGCTGGCAATGGCTGAGGAATTGTGAAGAACAGGGATATATTAATAAAATATTGATTCTGATTTCTTCTTTGCACTTCCCTGAGATGTAATTTTCCACCATAGTCTCGAACCTTCAGAAGAATCTGAGCCACCACAGCCTGGCCTTTTTGGGTACAGTGGGCATTGGGGCAATGTCCACCGTGGATCAGAGAGTTCTCAAAAGGGCGCTTCATAGACAGGATGTGAGATGAAAAGCCATGATCCATGGAAGAATAAGTGCTGTCAAAGGAGACAAGCCCTGTGACAACCCTTAAGGTAAGAGGAGGCCGCTGGGTTTCTCATTGCAAGAGGAGCTTTTATCTTAATGATAAAGGACTGAGTGACTGTAGCAACTCAGAGGTCGCTGGGGTTAAACAGACATCTCATCTGAATCAGATTAAGACATCTGATTCTTCAGTTGTGCATTCGTTCACTTGATCCTTACAACACCCACACAAGAGAGTCCTTGTTCCCCACTCCACACTCCATGAGGAGAGGGTCTTTGCCTCTTTTGGTCATTGTCGTGTTGTTAGCACCTAGAATAGTCCATGACACACAGAAGGTGCTCAGTAAATATTTGTTAAATGAAGGAAAGAATTATACCCATTTTACAAATAGAGAAACTGAGGTATAAGAATGCTAAATAACTTTCCCACAGTCACACAGAGCAAGTTGGTTTTAACCTGAAAACATGTGCACTTTCTTCTACAAAGCACCTCCCATCCCTCTGGCTCTCCTTTGAAAAGATCTTGTTGAAGAATCAAGTTAGGAAAAGTGGTAGTTTATGAGTAGAAGTGCCTACATGGAAAAGCGGATTCCTAGGCTGACTTTTTTTTTTTTTTTTTTGAGACAGAGTCTCACTCTCTTGCCCGGGCCAGAATGCCGTGGCGTGAGCCTAGCTCACAGCAACCTCCAACTCCTGGGCTCAAGCGATCCTCCTGCCTCAGCCTCCTGAATAGCTGGGACTATAGGCATGCACCACCATGCCTGGCTAATTTTTTATATATATATTTTTTTAGTTGTTTGGCTAATTTCTTTCTATTTTTAGTAGAGGCGGGGTCTCGCTCTTGCTCAGGCTGGTCTCGAACTCCTGAGCTCAAACAATCCGCCCGCCTCGGCCTCCCAGAGTGCTAGGATTACAGGCGTGAGCCACCGCGACCGGCCCCTAGGCTGACTTTTGAAGGAGAAAAATCTCTGAGGCACACACACTCATTTTGTGATTAAATCTCTGCTGTGGCTGTCAGTATGGCTCCAGCTCACCAGAAGAAATGTTTTAAATGCTATCTTCTGACCTAAAGTAACAAAAAGAACAAAAAAGAAAATAAACGTCATCCATAATTCTTCCCACCTTCACCTTAAATAATCAAATATTTAGGAATATTTTCTTCAGCTTTTTCTATTCAGCATTGTATTTATTGATTGATTGATTGATTGATAGTGGTCTCGCTCTGTCACCCAGGTTGGAGTGCAGTGGTGTGATCACAACATTGTTTTAAAGACAGCTGAATATCTATACAAGTTCATAATATTTTATCATAAGCCTATTTCCCAATATCATTAAAAAATTCTCCATAGGCCGGGCGCGGTGGCTCACGCCTGTAATCCTAGCTCTCTGGGAAGCCGAGGCAGGCGGATTGTTTGAGCTCAGGAGTTCGAAACCAGCCTGAGCAAGAGCGAGACCCCATCTCTACTAAAAATTAGAAAGAAATTAATAGGACAACTAGAAAAAAAAAATTAGCCAGGCATGGTGGCGCGTGCCTGTAGTTCCAGCTACTCTGGAGGCTGAGGCAGGAGGATCGCTTGAGCCCAGGAGTTTGAGGTTGCTGTGAGCTAGGCTGACGCCACGGCACTCTAGCTGGGCAACAGAGTGAGACTCTGTCTCAAAAACAAAAAAAAAAATTCTCCATAAATGTAAAGTTTAATGGCTTAATGTGTCACTCTATGGCTCTTTCCAAAGTTGTATAGCCACTGTTATGGTCTGAATGTGTACCCCCCAAATTCATACATTGGAGGAGGTCTGACAGTGACCCCTTCCACCATGTGAGGACACAGTGAGAAGACACCATCTATGAACCAGAGCGAGCCCTCGCCAGACACAGAATCTGCCATCCTCCTGATTTTGGACTTCCCAGCCTCTAGAACTGTACGCAATAAATTTCTACTATTTATAAGCTACCCAATTTATGATATTTTTGTTATAGCAGCCCAAACAGGCTCAGACAGCTACCATAACAGTCTTCTAAAGCAATTAAAGAGATCATCTGGGAACCAACACTTAGATCATTTCCCCCCAAATACATTCCTTACACCTCTGTAAAACATTATCCAAGTAGCCTCTGTAGTCTTGGGTAATAGTGTTAGTAAAAGGACATTTCTCTCGTTCTCATTTTCAATTTAAATATTTTATTTATTTATTTATTTTGTATTCTTTTTTTGCTTGGTCAATAAGTTTATTGTCTTTATCTGAAAAATTCTTGTAGGAAATTGCCGTTTCATTTAGCTTTCAGCAGCCCGCCCCTGAGCTCTGAGGAAGCTTGCCTTCTTTTGGGCTACCCTTGCCCCTTCTGGGCAAGGGACATTTTGGGATGGTTCCATCTCTTCTTCTTAACTTCTTTCTTGGGCTTCTTCTCATAGACTGGACTGTCTAGTGTAGCAGCATGAGCTTTCTTCCACATCTCCTCCATCGTGTCTGGAGTAACGTTGTCCTTTCTGGATTGAGAGAACTGTTTCTTGTAAGCATCTTCATCTTCTTCCATTAGATAACGCATATAATCTGCAACATTCTGACCATGGTGTGCTTCCATTGGACCTCAGCATTAAATTCCTTGCTTTCAGAATCATAACCAGGGAATTGCTTGGTACCATGAGGGATGGACAAGCTTCCACCCACAGCTCCCTTCAGGGCCCCAAAAACTCTATTTCCAATGGTAGTTATGACAAGGCCTGTATCTAAATAGCATGTGAAAGCACCAGGCTGGCTGTCTATGCTTTCCACATTGTGTTCATCTCCAGTCACCTCCACTTGGCCTTCATAGATCCTGTCCATGCCAAACCTATTGCAAAGCCTGCGGGCCAGCGGCAGGCCAATACAACACGCTGCGGCATAATCTGTCAGGCCAACCTTCACACCGTATTTTGATAGTTCATGTGTGTAAGCTGCGCAGATTGTCATATCCCCTTCTATACTGGCATAAGCAATCTGACAAATGGTATCTCTGTTAGTCACACAAACTATCATTCTGTACTTGGATGTGTTGTACTTACTTTTATCCTGTATCACCAAGCGTTTCCGAGCATAGTAATCAGTTTTACCTCGCGTCATCTTCTGAATTTACTTGGGATCTCTTAAAGTAGGCCTTATTCTTGACAACTTTAAGAAATCCCATCCTGCCTAATAGAGACCCACATTTGTGGCTCCACGCAGACTTGCAGGCCCAGCAGTGCTGGGAAATGGGGGAGCTTAAATTTAAATATTTCAAATTAATTCCTACACATGGAAACAAACAGATGAAAACAACCAGCAAACTTCAAAGTGTTAAATGAATATATATTAAACAAAAGGCTCACTCCTCTCTTCCCAAATTTCTGTCCCTGGCGGTGACACTGCAGTCGGTATTTTGGGCATCTTCCAAAGATGTTCTGTTCCTATGTAAGCAGGTATGTAACAGTCATCTCAATCTCTTTTCACACCAACGATAGTGTACTCTGCACATCGCTCTCACCTTGCTTTGTGTGCTTAATGTGGAGAGAGAGTGTGGTCTAGCGGTTTAGAGCACAGTATTTGGGAGCCAGGCTTCCTGTGTTTAAATTCCAGTCCATCATTGATTAGTCATGCATTTGGGGGCAACTTACCTAATTTCTCTGTGCTACAGTTTCGTCATCTGTAAAATTGTACTAATAATGGTACTTACTTCATTGGGTCTCTGCATGGCGTTATGGGTTGAATTGTGTCTCCCAAAAAATATGTTAAAGTACTAACCTCAAGTACCTCAGAATGTGACTTTATTTGGAAATAGGGTCTTTACAGAAGTAATCAAATTAAAATGAGGTTATTAGGGTGAGCCCTTATCCAATATGACTGGTGTCCTTATAAAAAAGGGAAATTTGGACACAGAGACACAGACATGCACACATGTGAATATTGGAGTCATGCTGCTACAAGCCAAGGAACGTCTGGGTCACTAGAAGCTACTAATAGAAGAGGCGAGGAAGGATCCTTCTCCTGCAGGTTTTAGTGGGAGCGTAATCCTGCCAACACCTTGATTTCTGACTTTCAGCTACAGAACTGTGAGATAATAAATTTCTGTTGTTCTAAGCCACCCAGTCTGTTGTATTTTGTTACAGCAGCCCTAGGACAATAATATATGTAGATTAAATGAGTTAATATATGCCCAGAATTTAAGACTATGCTTGATACTCATTAAACACTATACAAGCGTTAGCTATGATTATTACACAGATCTGCCTCATCCTTTTTATTTTATTTATTAATTTATTTTTATTTTTTATTTTTTTTGAGATGGAGTCTCGTTCTGCTGCCTGGACTAGAGTGCCGTGGCATCAGCCTAGCTCACAGCAACCTCAAACTCTTGGGCTCAAGCCATCCTCCTGCCTCAGCCTCCAGAGTAGCTGTGACTACAGGCATGCGCCACCATGCCCAGCTAATTTTTTCTATTTTTAATTGTCTGGCTAATTTCTTTATATTTTTAGTAGAGACGGGTCTCACTCTTGCTGAGGCTGGTCTCAAACTCCTGATCTCAAGCGATCCTCCTGCCTCGGCCTCCCAGAGTGCTAGGATTACAGGAATGAGCTACCGCACCCGGCCTGCCTCATTCTTTTTAATGATTACATAATATTTTATTTGTGGCTTTGGCAAAATTTATCATTTAAATATTTTTTATTATTATTGAAATAATGCATTGTTAAAAAATTAGTACTAAAAGGCTTATAATGAAAAACAGCAGTAAATTTCTCCCCTCTTCTTCAAACCCACAGCCATACTTCCCAAAGCAAGCATTTTCAGTTACTTGGGTTGTCCTTCGGATTTCTATCACCATATTTCTAAACAATATGTTTATACTGCTACTTCTTGATTTATCAGTTTTAGACACTCTCTTCTCCCTCCCTGTTATGATAAATGTGGATTTTGATTTATGGCACCCCATGTCCTGCACACACACACACACACACACACACACACACACAGACACTTCCCCTCTTGTCATCTTTACAATATGATTATATAACCATTTTTAGTTATGTAATAGCTTGTTAAAATAGATTTTTAAGTCTCTGAGATTCAACTGAGACTCCAAGTCTGAGAACAATAGGTATGAAGAACCCCCACATTCTAAATAGAGATTCTAGACAATGCCTGCAGGGCTTGAAAATGAGATGTCCCCAAAGTGATTTCTCTAGCTTTGGCTACAAACTCCCTCCATTCTATAAGAAAGAAGGCCAATAATTAAGTAGCATCTGGAGGGGCCAGTCTTGGGGACTGCTTTGGAGAGAGTTATCAGAGTATTGTGTGTCCCACCCCAGCCCCAATGTGGGATGAGAGAAGGATTCCTCCCCCTCATCCTAAACTGACTGAGAAGTGTTTCAAGAAAATCCTCAGAGACAGATAGGTGTTCCCTGAAGTTTGGGAAGACAGTTACATACTCAGTGACTGACTCACACCTAGGAAAAAAAAAAGTCTGAAGGCCAAAAGCTGGCTGGAGCAACCTGCTTGGTAGCAGAACAAAGAATCAAGTTTGCCCAGCATTTCCAGGGTTTGGTGAGGCAAGGATGTGGTTTTCTGCAGGTCAGATTGGATTCTATAGAAGAAAGCCACCAATGGATTGTTTTCCAAAGTTCCACACCCAACAGTACCATCTGGAAGGGTGAAAAGTGACCCCAACAAAGAGTGACCCACCAGAAGCCAGGTGCTAAGGGGACAGTTGTTGGTGGCCAGCCAAATGAGGCATCTCCCAGGTCAAGGGAAGTACATTTGAAACATCCCCAGTGATGGAGCTGGTCCCACGAGTCACCCTTGGACATCTGACACACCAAGATGGTACCCGTGGCAGATAACAATCATGCAGGTCAAAAGCTTTTTTTCCCCTCACTTCACCACTTTCCATGTCTGCCGCTAAACCTAGAGGAGCCGGAGACAGCACAGTGAGCAAGATGGAATATAGTGACATTGACTCTGTGCCTAGGGTTGCCAGATTTAGCAAATAAAAATAACCGGATGCCCAGTTTAATTTGAATTTTAGATAAACGATGAATGCTTTTTTAGTATGAGTATATGGCATGCAATATTTGTGACATAATTGTACTAAAAGTATTTGTTGCTTTGTGGAATTCACATTTAGCTGGGCTTCCTGTTATTTCACTTGGCAGCCCTGCTCATACTTCTTGCCCACTGCAAACTTCAAGCCTGTGTCAGGCCCAAGCTGCAGGAGAGGAGAACTATAAATTGGTTAAGAGCTTGGTGTTCTGATATTAGACTAAAGTGGATTTTGTATTACCTGGGGGAAAAGAGGCCATTCATTAATAACTCAAGTGTACTTAGAAATGCTATAGAAATTGTCTGATACTTCATCCATGGGGCTGAAAAATTGAGATGACAGAGAGGTTTGCAGCTGGAACATTTCAAGTCCATTTTGTTTAGTAAGCTGATTACAGTTATATTAAGTTCAGCATTTAGGGTATTAATATTACATAAATATTATTTGTTGCTGAGCCAAGTTGTGAATCAGATGCAATCTGATTCTGATTCTGATTTCTTCCTTCTTCCTTCCTTCCTTTCTTTCTGTCTTTCTTTTCTTCCTTTCTCTTTTTTTTCTTTCTTTTTGGAGACAGAGTCTCACTCTGTTGCTCAGGCTGAAGTACAGTGGTATGATAACAGCTCACTGCAGCCTCCAACTCCTGGACTCAAGTGATCTTCCTTCCTCAGCCTCCCAAATATCTGGGACTACAGGTGTGTGCCACCACCCCCAGCTAATTTTTAAATTTTTGTAGAAACGAGGGTCTCATTATTTTGCCTAGGCTGGTCTGGAACTCCTGGCCTCAAGCGATCCTCCTGAATCCCAAAGTGCTGTGGTTATAGGCATGAACCACAGTGTCTAGCCTCACATTACATGTCTTTCTTTCTTTCTTTTTTTTTTTTTTTAGATTACTGGGAGAAACAGATTGCATTTCTTATACAACTTTTTATTTTTTCTTTAACAATTGCCTAGTTTAAGCATTTTTTATTTTTAAAAGCCATTTGTGTTTCTTTTTCTGTGAACTGCTTATTCATGTCCTCTGTTGGGTTGTTGAGCTTTTTCTCACTAATTTATAGAAGTTTCCTTATGTATTAAAAAGTTAACCTAAAAGAAAGCTCTTCTATTGGGGAATTGGAAATGGCAAGTAACAGAGGCTAAGTGGATCTTTGCTGACATTTGTGTTAGGAAGCTTAGATTTTTCACTATGCCCAGTTGTTAATATCTAGTCCTGCCCTTCCAAACCCAACTTTCTCAAATAAATAGTTTCTTTAAATATTCCTTTAATGCTCATATGCTCATTTCTTGGATAAAAAATTCCCAAGGAGGATGTGTATGATTAAGACACAGCTTATCAGCATTTTTCTCCTTTAGACACGACTATTTATCATTGGGACTTATTTCTATGAAATTAACCCATACCAGGAAAATAGCTGCAATTATCACCTCACTGATATTATGAGAAATTTCTCTTGAGATACTATCACTATGTAGTAATAGTATAGTTGGAACATGGATCACAAAGATTAAAATCTTGACTCTTTTTCCTTACTCTGTTCATGACTTTCTAATTCTGATCTGATAACAGATCTCATTGTAATATTCAGTTTCTCGTTAGAATATCAGGACCTTACTCTTTTACTTGCTGGTGAGATTTAGTGTCTGAGGTTTCTCTGAAGTAACAGGAATCACATGATAAGCTGAATGTAACATTTTAAACAACTGCCACTACATATAAATTTTCATTGTAAATGGTTGCAAACTATTCAGCTAATTTTTGCATACAATTCTTTTCAAAGAATCCCTTTGTTCTTGAGGGAAATAAAACATTCCAGAAACAAATATATTAAACCGTGAACCCAGAAATGATTTTAGAAGACAGAAAAGCTGCATTTCAGATGAGCTGTCAATCAAGTCTCATATTTGTCAATAATTTCTCAGAAGAGTCCAGGATGTGCTCCATTTCTTATTTTTATTCATAAATTCAATTTTAAGACTGCAATGAGGCATGCTGATTCTCCTGTTTCACTATCTAATTTATTTGTGTCTCTAGAATGAATGACATGTAGGAAGGATTCCAGAATCCCATGGCCCTGGAATAAAAAATCTTTGCATGTCTTGCAGATGCCAGCTCTGTTTAGTTTCAGCAATATCATCCTCAGCATATGTAATTTCTTGCACTCTTATTCTGCTTTTATCTCTCTATTCAATGGGAAACTAGCATTTTGAGCACTCCATCTTAAAAATTGACAAATATTTTCTCTCTTTATTCCCCTTCAGGACACAGTTCACTTATCAGATGTTTCGCTTATTTGACAGAGTGATGATAAGATAAAAATCTGATCAGTGTGCAAATCACTCACTCAACAAAATGCAATACAAGATATCCAAGGCCTTGTTGGAAGAAGAGTGTGATGTTTATTGAGGGACAGTCATGTTTCTGGCACAATGTTAGCTGTTTTCACTTGGGTAGTTTTATTGAACTCTTCCAACAGTTTTCTCGAGGTAGATAAGGAATCTGAAGGTCAGAAAGTTGGAGTTACTTTCTAAAGGCCTCCAGCTGGTAAATGTCAACATTTTCTTACCGCTCCCTGCCTCACACCCAATACTTCAGCCATACTGAACTGCCGACAGCTCTTCAGTTGGTTAATTTAGGACACAAGAATCATCATAATATGAATAACCCTCTTGCAGAGTTTCATGAAGTTGATGACAGTGATTTGTGGAAATGCTAGAATCACAAGCAAATGCTGAGTTAACCAGATAAGAATTAAAGAGGAAGAAATTGACAAGGATAATAACATAATAGGATCTTCAAAAGAGAAGCATTTGACAATTATAGATTAAGGGAGGCCACTAAGAAAAATGAAGTCCTTCAACATATTTGTCTGTGCTACTAGACAAGTTTTCTTTTAATTTTTCAAAAAATTAGACAGGGTTTCACTCTGTCACCCAGGCTGGAGTGTAGTGGTGCAATCATAGCTCACGGCAGCCTCAAACTCCTAGACTCAAGCAATCTTCCTGCCACAGCAAGTTTTTAGAAAAAGTAGATCCCAAACCCTAAATCAACACTGATTTTGTTTTTTTGTTCTAAAAATTAGAGCATCATTCACAGGGCAGGGGTCTATGAAAAAAATAATAAAAATTAAAAAAAATTAGAGCATCAGTGCTGTTTGCTTGGTTGGTTAAAAAAAAGAAAATAAATAAAAATTAAAGTAGATGTACCATTATTGTCTAACTTTAGTTATATATAAATATAAAAATGTAGTTTATTATTTTTATAACCTTTTCACTTTCTGAGATAAAATTCTGGTCAATTTTTCCCATATCTTATAGGAAATTTGTGTGTGGGATTCTCTTTACGTCTTCCTTAGGCAATAACAGTGACTGTGAGAACTCCTGTTCCTTGTCATGCTGTTTCATGCTCCTGAACCCGTGTCTGTGGTGTTCCTTCTGCCTGCAGGAACTTCCTCTGTTGCTCTGCAGGAAAACACCTCTTGGCTGCTCTCAACCTTCAATATCACCTCTTATGTGAGAGTTTCCTCTAGCCTTTCCTGCCCCTTAGCCATAGTGTTCCCTAACGCTTGTGCAGCTCTGCATGTAATCATTTGTTGGCATCAATCTTCCCTTCCGGGCTGTAACCACCACTTCAACAGCAAGCTCATCGCTCACCCACTTGGTATCTCCAGTGCCCAGCACATCACTTGATACCAAGTAACTGTTCAGTGAATATTTGCCCGAGGGATGAATATAGGAAGACATATACAACAGAATGGAAAATCTAAGTGGCAAATGATGGAAAGAATTATTTGGTGTTGGGAGGTAGTTTTCCATGGCTGTTAAGAGCACTGGTTCAGGCAACAGCTTTCTTGGATTGAAATCCGAGATGAATCAATTGGTAGCTGTGAAACATGGGGCAAATTATTAAATATTTAGCCTCTCTGAGCTTGCTATGCTTCCTTGGTTGATAAGAGGATATACCTCAAGGTTGTTCCGAGGATTCAATGAGATGCTGCATGTGTGATGTTTATAACAGCACTATACAACACAGCACATAGAAAGGGCTTAATACATTTTGGCTTTTGTTATTACCAACATGGGCTGATGTAGAGTAAAAGATCTGAACACTCTAGCCGAAGGGCCTCTTTCTCTCTTTGCCTTTCTAGGCACTGACTAAACCCACACTATCCAGGGCAATAGTCGCTAGGCAGCTGTGGCTACTTCAAGTTACGTTTAAACAAATTCAAACAAATTCAAATAAAAGGTTCAGTTTATCATCCACATTAGCCACATTGGAAGTGCTCAGTAGTCGCATATGGTTAGTGGCCATCGTATTGGACAACACAGACACAGAACATTTCCACCATCACAGAAAGTTCTGTTGGGCAGCTCCAAAAGTTACTAGTGAAAATGAAAGCAATGGATTAAAAAAAAAATAACAAAAGACACAAAATAAGAGGAATTCTGGTGTTTCGTGTTTAAAGTAATGGTGGTGTTGCTGGAATGATTATGTTGAGGGATAGTTCCTACAATGTTCTAATCTCCTATCTGCTTATTAAATAACCTTTTTTTTCTTTGAGGCAGAGTCTCACTCTGTCACTGCAACTAGAGTGCAGTGGTGTCATCTCAGTTCACTGCAACCTCAGACTCCTGGGCTCAGGCAATCCTCCTGCCTCAACCTCCAGAGTAGCTGGGACTACAGGCGTACACCACTATGTGCCCGGCTAATTTTTCTTTTTTTTGTGGAGATGGGTCTCGCTCTTGCTGAGGCTGGTCTTGAACTCCTAAGCTCAAGCTATCCTCCTGCCTTGGCCTTCCAGAGTGTTAGGATTACAGGCCTGAGCCACCGCACCCACCTTAAATGATCTTTTAAGTCTCACCAGAAATGGTACATATTCCACCAATCCTTCCCATTTTCCTATAGCTGGAACAAATCACTTAGAGCTCTCAACCTGCAATTCTCATGCCTTTTAATTGTGGTTTTTACCTCCTGTCTAGGTGACTGCTTCTTGAATTCAGGGGCATATTTTGTTAATCTTTGTTTCTTTCAATGCCTAGCATGTAGCAAGTGTTTGGTAGACTTAATGCATTGACATGCAACATGGTCAAATTTGGTTGTCTGAATAACCAATTTATCACCCTACAATTAGCTGCCAAAGTTTTAGAAGATGTTTTGTTCTGACATTCCTGATTTGGTTGGAGGGTTTCTACAGTGCTACAGCCTCTGATTTCTTCACCTAAATGTCTGTGCATGCTGATGACGGATTAATGAAATTGGTGTCCCAGCCGTTCAAATTCCCTCTGCATCCCTTCCAACCCCCCACCAGAGTCTTATTCTACCAAGTGACATTCAGTCTAAGGGCAAAACTTCACCGCTATCCCTGCTGTCTGCAGCTTAAAGAAGCCACTCTTAGTGACAATGAGATGACCTTTAAAACGGGCTGAAAACCAGAAAGGGCGGCACAGCTATCCCAATTGTTGGGGATTTCAGAATTCTACTTAGATTATTGGTAGGCTTAGGTCCAAATGCACACCAATTGAAGGATCTTTTATAAAATCATTCAACATTCTCTCAGCAAATATTTAGCACATAATGTCTGCCATGCTCTGTGTCACAAGCTAGAGATGCAGCAGGGAACAAACAAATGCAGTTCCTGTCGTCATAGAGCTTACTTAGTGGGGATGAAAAGTGGCAGAATGCAGGTGCTGGGAGCTGTAACAGAAAGGGACAGGGTGCTCTGGGAGGATGCTGGAGAGATCCTTCCTAGTGACAGAGGCAAGACGAGGAAATGATTGTTAAGCAAGGACTAGAGTGGGAAACAACTAGGAGTGTGTCTTTGGGGGTTAGGGGTCGGGGCTGCAGATTGGTTTGGGAAGAGACTCCCAGGAAGAGGCACTGTGAGTGGGATGACCTGAGGAGGGAGAACACAGACGCCTCTGGAAGAAGTACACCATGCCCTGAAATGGCTCTGATTCTGCAAATGAATCCATGGTTATTTGTCATCGTGCCTGTGTGGAAAAATAAAAGAATATGACCTAAATGTGAATTAAGCACCAGAGGAAATAGACTCTTTTGGTTCTACTAGGTCAGGATGATCAGAAGGAACGATGTGTCAGCAGGTTTCCTATTAATTCCTTATTTTCGGTATTTGTTCATTTCACACTTATCATATGTCAAGTGGTGGTAAGAATTCTATTAAGAAACTCATTGAGTGCCCCAAATAGCCTGGAGATGTTACATAATGAATGGAAGTTCATGATCTTTCTGTCTTCAGAAGATCTTTGTTCCAGTGGAACTCACATCTTATTGATGGACATAGTAATTATGAGTAGAATATTTGGGTTTCTAGTGCAATGTGTCTAAAATGTGACATTTCAGAAGCCCTAGTAGTACTTATTAAAAATGTATATTCCCCTTCCCCTGCTGCCACCCAGTCATTAGCTCAGGTACATTCAAGATGCAGCTCCAGCTGTAACCCCAGCTATGACAGAGGAAGGCATTGCTGCTGGAGATGCCTGTGGCACTGGGTGGGCCTCTGGAAAACTGACAGAGAGGGAAAACCTGGTAAAGCGGCTGCTTGCAATTGTGAGGTAGTTAAGGACTATGGCAAAGAATCTCCATCCAAGAATATCATCCAAGAGTATTTCCAATGCAAGAGATGAACAAATAAAAAACTTGGTATTTGTTAAAAAAAAGAATCTCCCGGGGTGATTGTATGGCAACCTATGTTTGAGAACCTCCACCTTCTCCAAGGAGTTCTAAAGTGCTTCATGACAGCCTGAAGCCGAGCAAGCTACATAAGAACTGCCTACAGTTTTGTTTTTAATTATAACTAAACTCTACACTTTATTTGGATTTCACTAGTTTTCCTACTAATTTCCTTTTCCTCTTCCAGGATCCCATCTGGAGTACCACGTTCCATCTAGTCATCCTGTCTCTTTGGTCTCCTCTGGTCTGTGATGGTTTCTTAAAGTTTCCTTGTTTTTTATGACCTTGACAGTTTTGAAGAGTCCTTTTCAGGTAACTTGTAGAATGTCCCTCAATTTTGGCTTACCTGATGTTTTTCTCATGGTTAGATAGAGGTTATGAATTTGGGGAAGAATATCACAGAGGAGAAGTAGCCTTCTTATTACGTCATATCAACATGACTTGCCAACTTTGATTACCAATCTTCCTTGGCTAACTGACCAAGGCAACGATTGCCAGGTTGTTCCGCTGTAAAATTACTCCCCTGCATATGCCTCTCCCCTCCCCTAACACCGTACTCTTTGGAAGTGAGTCATGAGGGGAAACCCACAGTCAAGGGGGTGATAGGAATTAAACTTACTTCCTAGAGAAGGGAGTATCTACATAAATCATTTGGAAGTCTTAGGATTTTTCTGCAAGAGAGATCTGTCTCTTCCTCCCATTTGTTTACTTATTCAATCATTTATTTATACCAGTATGGGCTCATGGATATTTATTTTATACTTTGGGTTGTAATCCAATACTATGCTATTTATTTTATTGCTCAAATTTTCCAGCTTTGGCCAATGGAAGCTCTTTCAGATTGCTTCCTGTATCCCTTTGACATGCCCCATCCTTTTATTTTTTGAATGCTTCATTACTTTTGGCACTACAAGATGCTCCAGGCTCATCTTGTACATTCCCTGTCCCAGCCCTAGAATCAGCTACTTCTCCAAGTGGAGTTTTTAAGAAAAGATAAATTCCTACTCCCAGAGACTCAGATCCAGCTGGTCTAGAAAGGAACTCAAAAATATGATTTGTTATTATTGTTGTGAAATGAAATAGCACATGCTTATGGCAAAAAATTCTAACAATGCAAAGGGAATATATATATTAAAAGTAAGAGTTGGCCAGGGGCAGTGGCTCATGCCTGTAATCCTAGCACTCTGGGAGGCTGAGGAAGGAGGATCACTTGAGGCCAGGAGTTCAAGACTAGCCTGAGCAAGAGTAGGATCCGATCTCTACAAAAAATAGAAAAATTAGCCAGGTGTGGTGGCGTGTTCCTGCAGTCCCATCTATGCTGGAGGTTGAGGCAGGAGGATCACTTGAGCCCAGGAGTTCAAGGCTGCAGTGAGCCGTGATGATACCACTGTACTCCAGCCCAGGTGACAAAGGGAGACCCTGTCACAAAAAAAAATAAGTCTATCAGTTTTCCTACCCAAAGGCAACCTATTGCCAGTTTCTTAAAAATTCTTTCAGAAATAATCCACACATATTTCTGAATATGCATATATGTAAATATCACCCATATTTTTACAGAAATGACAGTACACCACAACACTGTTTTGCATTCTTTTGTTTTCATTTAACAAAACATCTTGGACATTGTTACATGATCACAGATTGACATTATCTTAGTCTGTGCTGCTATAACAAAATAACTGAGACATGGTAATTTACAAGGAACAGATACTTATTTTATCACAGTCTGGAGGCTGAGAAGTCCAAGACACTGGAATGTTCTATGTCTGGTGAGGGCTGCTGTCCACTTCCAAGACAACACCTTACAGAGCAGGGGAGAACATGGTGGGAGAGCAGAAGAGAGAAAATCCTCTCCTTCAAGCCCTTTTATTTATTTTTTTAAAAAACAGAACTAGAGCCTGCAATTTTTTAAAATATATATTTTTAGCATTGGGTGGATTTTTTTATCTTTTCAATTTTTATTTATTTATTTACTTTTTTTTGTTTAGAGACAAGGTCTTGCTCTGTTAACCAGGCTGGAGTACAGGGGTGTGATCATAGCTCACCGTAGCCTCAAACTCCTAGGTTTGAACACTTCTCCTGCCTCAGCCTCCCAAGTACCTAGGACTACAGGCACATGCCACTACTCCTGGCTAACTTTTTTTTAATTATTAATTTTAAAAATTATAGTGAGATAAGGTCTCACTATGTTGCCCAGGCTGATCTCCAACTGCTGGCCTGAAGCGATCCTCCTGCTTTTAGCCTCCCAAAGTGCTGGGATTATAGGCATGAGCCACACACCTGGCCTTCAAGGCCTTTTGTAAGGACTTTACTCCTACTCATGAGGGCTCTGCTTTTATGACCTCCTAAAGCCCCACCTCTTTTCCATAGTGGCATACAACTTCAGTGCATAGCCATGGTGTAATTTATTTAACTCCTTGCTTATTTATAAATACTTATTTTTTTTTTAAGAGACGTGGTCTCACTCTGCTGCCCAGACTGGAATGTAATGGTATCATCATAGGTCACTGTAACCTCAAACTCCTAGGGTCAAGCCATTCTCCTGCCTCAGCCTCCCAAAGTGCTGGGATTATAGGCTTTAGCCACAGTGCCTGGCATGATAAACATTTAGGTTGTCTGTGGGTTCTGCCATTACAAACAATGCTGCCATGAACTTCCTGTACATACACTTTCATACACTCATTAGGATATCACTATGCTGAATTCAGCATAGTGCAATCACTGGGTCAAAGGAAAGATGCCTGTGGCATTTTGATAGATATTGACAAACTGCCATCCCAAAAGATCTGTCAACATATACTCTCATGTGGGGCATCTTTTCTCCGCATTATTGAAAATGCAGTGTATAGTTGATTTTTTAAAAATTTTTGACAATTTGATAGGTGAAAAATGGTACCACAATGTTTAAATGTTCATGACTTTACTTATGAGTGATACCAATTATATTTTTATCTGTTTATAAATATTTGGGGCAGGGCAGGGTGGCTCAATGCCTATAATCCTAGTATTTTGGGAGGCCAAAGTGGGATGATCCCTCAAACCCAGGAGTTTGGGATTGTAGTGAGCTTTGATGATGCCACTGCATTCTAGCTGGGGAATAGAGCAAGACCCTGTCTCAAAAAAAAAAAAAAAAGGTTATTTTGAATTCTTGTATAACTGAGTGTGTGAACTGCCTATGCACATCTTTTATCCTTTTTCTCTATTGGATTAGCAGTCTTTTTCTTGTTGATTTGTAAGAGCTCTGTATATACTAAGAAAACAAGTATACCTTTGCTTTCTGTATTGTACAGATTTTTTTCAGAATATGTATTTTAAAAACATTTTCCAGCTGACTCTGATGACAGCCAGGTTGGGGAACCACTGCTAGGGAATTGTATTTTAATCAGGGTTAAAATGTCTTATGTGTGGGCCACCTCCTGTTGTAGGTAAAGGTAATAGCTGCCTACCTGGTCTGAGGGAAACAAAATCCCTTTCTGAAATCATCTTGGCTACTTAGTAGAGATTCCCAGCATTAAACCTACTTTTGAGGCATAGGGCACTGTTACCAGGGAGATTAGCCACACACTGACCCATTATTGTGCAGTAGCAGGACCACCCCTCCCCCCATGTCCCAGGCACTATATGCAGACAGACTAGGGTAACAGAGGGAGGCTCTTTTAGTACAATGCCACCCGACATAGCCATGGCCTTGTTAATCAGGCAGGGTGAAAGTTCCGATTGCCCTGTAAGCGCCACATCCTGAGGACAGACACGGTGGCGGGCCTCTCCTCCTCTTTTCTGTCTTCCACACCCCAGGTCCTGAAGCCTCGTAATATCAAAGTGGAAACAAACAATGCACAGCCCAGCAGAAGAAAGGAACCAAGAGAGGGGCTGTGCAGGGAAGGGGGACAGGATAGGATGTCCAGGGGAAAGGGGTTTTTCCTCCGAAGGGAAGGAGGAAATCCTTCCCTGGATGCCAGAGGGTCACACTGAGGCCCCTTGTTAGTGAGAGAACCCCAAGGAGGGCAAGCTGGTGGCAGAGGGGCAGAGGAGTAACTGCGGGCTCGTGGCCTTTCTGTGGTCTCTGTATTGTAGAGGAACATTTAGCTGAACGTAAAAGGGCTGTTTTATACACAATTTTGGGTGCTGTGTATACTTTATGGGCTGACTATAAGACCCTGGCCCCCTAGATCCTTGATGGTTTTGTAGGGAAAGTTCGCGTTCTGGGATTGGACCCAACCTGAGGAATTCGGACAGTTTAGATGAAAAAGCATAGACCAGTGATTCTCAAAGTGTGGTCCTAGGAGCAGCAGCAGCAGCCCTGGGAACTCGTTAGAGATGCAAATTCTGGGACCCCACCCAGAGCTGCTGAATCGGAAACTCTGAGGGGGGTCTCCCAGTCTATGTTTTAATAAGCCCTTCAGGTGATTCTCAAGCTCGAGTTTGAGAACCACTGCTCCGGACAGGAGCCACTGACGTCTGCCACGGCATCCAGATTTAGCAGGATGCAGCCCGTAGGCAAAATGCAGGCAAGACAAGTGGCACTCGGGACATTGTCTCTGAGGTCACAACAAGCAGTGCACAACAGCTTTGTGACCCTGAAACTTCTTTCTGGGCGAGTGTTGCAAATAAGTGTTTTCCTGGGAGAGCTGGCACCAGAGAGCCGTGTGCATTTCCCAGACAGGTTTCCGAACAAGAACTCCTGCAGGAGATTCCAGGGCAGGCCTGGGAATGAAAGCTTATCTACAAATGAGGAATTTTTAAAGATCCTCCCCCATCTGCGGAGGTGGAATTTAAGGAGTTGCATTGCTGTAGGGATGGGCATGTCAAGTTTTCTTGTTTTAACATAAGTGGAGTGAGGGCCCTGTGTGAGCGCGCCACGTTGATTCACTTCTCTGGCTTTCGGAGTTGAACTCACTGTACTTTAGGGCCTCTCTGATTTTACCAAATCCCCAAACAGTTCCCCCTGGAAAAGTTATAGGTCAAATATATATACATATACATGTGAATATATATATAGATTTTTTTTTTATGGCTTGAAAATAATTGCAAGGCGGGGTCATTATTTCAGCTGTCTCTACCAGCAAGTAACCTTAATGAGTATCCTCCTGTGATTTATTGCCAAGTCACATTTTTTTTTGCAAGTAAGACTGTGGGTCTCTGGAAGGGATTAAGTTTCCTCTAAATGTCTCATGAATTCTCTAGGGTTTTGGCCACAGCACAGCCAATAGGAATCTACTGAAGAGAATGCTCAGCACTCTGGGATGCTGGCAGCTTGTCATCCTGACTCAACAGACCTTTGCGGTGACTAGAAAAGATACAGCAGGCCTAAACATTTTCAGAATTATTTTTAAATTAAATTCCTCCTATTTTTCTTTCTTTGCTAGAAGTGAAATTCAAAAACTCCAAATACCACAATGATATATCTTAAAAAAAGGTTTAGTTTAAAAAGCCATATTAGTCCCAGCCTGAGGTCAGGAGGCAAAAAGGGGGTGGTGTGGGCCCTGGATGGGGAGGCTCTGTCCCCAAAACGGACGTTGAGTGAAACCCTGAAGCCTTCCAGCAAGGGGCGACAGAGGCTGGTCATGCACTGAGCAAGCTGGTCATCTAGACCAACCATAGTCTGCCCACTGCATGCAGTGGGAGAACAGACCTGAAGGGATGCATGGGAGAACAGACAGCACGATCCATCTGCAAGACCAAACAGGTTTCTCTGAGTGTCCTGCCGCAGGCTGAGGGAGGCTGATTCCAAGGACCGGAGCGCTGGCATTTACACTGGCAGAAGCTGGACTTCCTAAGGCTCAAGTTTCTCAGACTGATCTGACCTGTTTACGTTCCAGTTCAAGATGCAAACTGAGAGCTCTTGAGAAGCTGTGCTTATGTTTTGAGGCCTTCAGCAGTTTTACACACATGTGCACATACACAGAGTCCAAACTTTCTTTCTTCAAAAAGAGCTTTGTATTTATATGTTATTTTAACAAGTCTTCTGGTCTTTCTGCCATGCATTTCTATTTAGCTGTTCTGGAGGTCAAAAAAAGCCAACCGCGTGATATTCTGCAGTAGTGCACCCTCTTAACCCAAGAACTACAACCCGTCTGAAATTACATGCCAAATTGTGTGCATGCCGATTGTGTGCACGTGCATTTCGCCCCCCGGAGTCAAGAGGACGTGGCTTCCATAAAAGGGTCAAAGATGGCCTTAGGTGTTTAAAAACCTCAGCCAATTGTTCAAATTTAAATGCCACAGCAAAGATTAATTTCTATTACCTGCAAGTGGATATTCCAGAAGGACTGTGGCCAAAGTTTCTCACCAATCCCTCCCTGCCCAACACATTGCATCACAGCACACACACATATATCCCAAACCAGACTACTGGTTTTAATATAGAAGAGTGTTCTTGTACTCCAACCATCATCCTAAATTCAGTTGTTAATATTTGTCCTTTGAGGCTTTAAACCTCTTCTTCCCTTTTTTTAATTGAAAGAAAGGAAGCATTACAGATAGAATGGAAGTCCTCTTGGTTCCCAGTTGAATTCCCCTGTCCAAAAGTAACTATGACGATGAATTTAGCATGCATCCCTTCAGCTCATTGTTTAGAGCTCGTGTGTATGTAGCCCCGAACAATATGTAGTATTGCTTTTATATCTGTAAATGGTATCATACCGAATGTATTATTCTGCAACTTGTTTTCTTCATTTGAGATTATACTTTTCAAATTTGTCTGTATTGATATACAAAAATCTTGTTCATGCTTTACATTTGCTATTTTGTATATTAACATTTAAATACATCAAATTTTTATTTATTCATTGTTCACAGATACTGGGGTTGTTTTTAACTTCTTGATTTAATAAAAAACTCAGCAACGGATCTCCTTAAACTCATCTCCTTCAATCTTTTTAGAGAAGAGACCTAGAAGTGGAACTGCTGGGCCGTAGAGTATGTGTACCTTCATATTTAATAAATACCGCCAAGTGGGTCTCCAAGGTGGAGCATATCAACTTTCACTCCTCCAGCAATACCTGAGATTGCATGAAATCTCCACCTAGGCTCAGCTGGGAATGTACCTGGTCTGAGACCTCCTGCCTCCTTCTACTCCTCTGTGTTCAGGAAGCTACTTCTCTGAGCATGGAGATGAGAACTCTCCCAATAAAGGCCTTTGGGGGGAATCTTTCCTGAACTGTTTCAATCTGGGAGACTCTGGGAACTTGTGTGGCCTGCGCTGTGGGGTCATGGCCCAGCCAACTATTAAGCTTCTCAGTTTTTATTTTCTAAAACGAGTGGAAGCTCTTCATCTGCTCACACTTCTGTGGTAAACTGACCCAACCTGAGGGCCTGTAACTGAGCAGGGAGCAAGCATTACATTTGCTTGAACTTAAATTACCTAAGTTCAATGTTGCTGCTTGGCTTGGCTTCTCCATTCGTTACTGGAGTGTTTATTGAGCATGGGTGAGGAGTGAGAAGGTAATGAAGACAATACCCATATAGTAGTTACCAATGCAGAGGGGGCACACTGGAGCTTATCTCAGCAGTTCTCCCAACCTGCCCATGCAGTAGGTACTATTATTACCCTTATTTTACAGAGCAGGAAACTGAGGTTTTGCATTCAGAAGATCTCACTTGCTCAGGCCTCGCCAGGATTCCAGCCCACATCTCTTTGTCCCCAGATGCAATGTCTGAATAACTGCCTGTGTTTCCAGAATGTGTCAAGAGGAGCTCTCTGTGGAGCTGGGGTAAGAGGCCACCTTGGTTAAGGTGATCAGAGAAGAATGTAGAAAGGAAGTGACATTTGCAATGGGCATAGAAGGCTGTTTCATATTTTAATGGGAAATGGTGATGGGAAGGGATGCACAAAGGCACAAGGAGGGAAAGAGCAGGGCAAGTTTGGCGAGTGGTGAATGGTTGGAGTAGAGGAAACTGCAGGAGTGGAGAAGGACATAAACCAGAAAAACAAGTCAGGAGCTGATCATAGAGGGCCTTGAATGACAGGTAAGGGCACTTAAACCTAGTTCAGTGGAGAGGATGAGTCATCAGAGACTTGGAGCTGGGGAGTGATGTGAAGAGAGTCAGCAGCAGGGAAGGGAATGGAATTGTGGGAAAGGGGAGGGAGGCTGGAGGTCAGGCTTGCTTAACACCCATCCCAGCCCACGATGACGTGGTCAGAAAGCTGAAGTTCACACACTTTTTTGGAGCTAGAGTGTGGACAAGGATCCGTGTACCTGGCATGGATGATATAGAGGCAGCATGGCGCTGGGGTCACTTGCTTCTTGATTCCGGGGCTTCTGCAGTGGCGATGGTGGCTCTCCAATTTTTGACAGAGGTAGTAGGAGTGCAAGAGTTGAGTGTTGTTCCTGGAAGCTCTGCTTCAAATATCTTCTCCAGATCTTTCAACAATTTGTGAGCCACTTGAACCTGAGTTCTGCTCAAACTAGCTTGAGTGGCTGTTTCTGCAAATGAATCTTTAATGAGGATGCCGTTGCAACAGAGGTAGTAAGGACTTCAACTTGGATGGGAGCACCAAGGCTGGGAAGAAGGGGCAATGGATGAGCACATTTTGGAGGTAGAAATGGGCAGGTTGAGGGAGATCTTTCAGTGTGAGGTGGAGGAAATTGTGAAAGACGATGGTGTGGTGTGGGGAGTGACAGAGTCATTAATGGGCACAAACAATAATTTCGAGAAGTTGCCTTGAGTCTAGAACTTTGGGGAAAGCCTAAATTTAAGGAGGTAGAAAGAAGAGTCAGTTATGAATCAATTACCTGTCTAGAAGCCTATTTGTACTGGAAGCAGAAGCTCCATGAGGATCGGTTTCTTGCCAACTTACTCACCATCATAAACCCTGTGCCTGGCTCAGTGCTTGGCCTGTGGTGGCTTCTTGGAACATATTTGTTGAGTAATGAAGTTAGGGTCCGAGATGCAAGAGGAATTGTGGAAGGAAAATGTTTTTAGAGAAAGGGGGTAGGAAATAGTGTAGGTGGGATAAAAAGGGTTGAGAAGCGAGAAAAAGACTACTGGATATGATAATTGGTGCTGAATAAAATAGAACATTTTCAATGATTTTCTAAAGATAGCTTTTAAAAAAATTGAAGTAAACACACATACAGAAAGTATATATCACACATGTATAGCTTAATGAATTATCTTAAGCAAGTAACCACATTCCAGATCGAAAAACAGAATATCCCTGGCAGATCCAAAGCCTCCCTCATAACCCCTCTTAATCATTAACCCCCCCAAAGGAAACCACTATCCTGATTCTAACATCATAGATTAGTTTTGCCCATTTTGAATTTTATGTGGAGTTATACAGCATGTATTCACTTGTGTCTGGCTTCTTTTGCTCAAAATTATGTTTGTGAAATCCATCCATGTTGTTGCATGTAGCAGTAGTTTATTCATTTTCATTGATGCATAGTATTCCATAGTAGGAATGTATCAAATTTATTTACCTATTCTACTATTGATGGGCATTTAGCTTCCTTCCTGGTTTTGATTATTAATAAAACTATGAACAAGTTTATAAGAGTGGTTTAGTATACCTATGTACACATTTAGTACACATCTAAAAGCGAAATAGCTAGAATATAGGCTATGAACATGTTCAACTTTAGTGAATGCTATCAGTTTTCCAGTGGCTGAATTAATTTATACTACATCTAACAATTGTATTTTACAATTGTCCTACATATTCTCCAAAAAGGATTAGTGCTTTTTGTGTTCTATTTAAGAAATCTTACCCAACCTCAAAGTCATTGAGATAGTTTCCCATTCTATCTTTTAGAAGATTTATTGTTTTATCTTTCACGTTTAGATGTACAATGTACATGGAGTTCATGTTTGTATATGTTGTGAGGTCAAGATTAACATTTATTTCATTTGGACATCCAGTTGGCCCAGCCACCATTGATTTGAAATGGTTCACCTTTCCCCATTGTTTGGCAGAACCATCTATTTCCTATATTATGTATCCACATATGTGTAAGTCTGACTGTAGACTCTCTATTCTGAAATTTTTACTTTGCCATTTACCAAGATCCTATAACTTTTTCCTCTTAATATTCTTTATTCTTTGTTCCAAGAGAAAGATATTAAAGATTAGTTATTTATCCAATTTGCAATGAACACTGAGATTCATAATGAATGTTGTACTGAATTATTCTGTTGAGACCTATGCTTCCTAGAATTTCTTTCTCAATATGATTCCAAGGTTGAGTTAGCCAAAAGTGAAGTTGTGTGAGATTTAGGAGGCAGAGCTGAAGCTGGCACCATTACAATGTAAAGATGGTTGTTGGTGAGAGGTGGTGAGACGCAGACACAGACGTGCCAGCAGGTTCCAGCTTGCCCTCGTTCTTCCTCACCCCAGCCCTGGCTGTCTGTCCTGTGTGCCAGCTCTGCCAGCAACAGCAACCCCAGGTCTACCCCAGGCGCGCTGCTGTGAACTCACAGAGGCAGTAGTCACAAAGACACAGCAACTCTCCACAGACTGGACATTTCTGGGTACCGATTTCCCTGCAAGCCAGGACTGGTTAGGGACTTCTCTAATTCGTCAACTCTCCTTTCTATCTAGAATTTTACTTCCTCAGTTCCTTCCCAAATTGTGCAAAGTCCAATTCCTATAACAAATTCCATATCCCATAACTTATAGTGGTTCTGCTCCTGTGAATGAACCCCAGCTGATAAACACATGTTGAAATAGTCAACAAAATGTAAAAGTGGCAAGCCCTAAAACTGCAAGTGGTAACATTTGCGATTGTTGAAAAATTGACTGAAGAACTGCCTAATGATGTTCTTGGCTGACAACATTGGCAATATCATCACACTGTTGACTTTGCATTTAAGATCCCAAAATTGGCTCATTTACCCTTTTGTTCTAGAATCTTTCCTGTGCCCCATCCCTAGCTTCCTTGGATCATTCCCTATGCCCATGTCTATTTTTCCCTCCAGAGTCTAAGCTCATTTAGGGCCTTGTCCTATTCACCATTGTGTTCCTCTGTGCCAGAAGGGTGGTGTGAACCTAAAGCCATAAGACTTGAAGGACGGAGTGATTAGTTCTGGCCAGGACAGCTCACAAAATCCTCCACAGGGGTGCTGGCACTTGACTTAGGCCCGAATGTCTGAACAGGATCTCAATGGACAGGAAGGGACGGCGAAGTAAGAGTAGGTAACATTTACCTCTGCATTCTGTGCCAAGCCCCGTGCGATGGGCTTTCTGCATTAACTTACTCATTCTCACATCGATTCTGCGAAGCAGGCGCTGTTATATCCTCATCTGATAGGGAAACTGGGAATTGGAGTAACTAGAAAATTAAACCAACATCACATTCCCCTAGAAATACCCAGGCAAAGACTAGGGATGGGGGTTAGTTTTTCTTAGAATTTAAGAATTTAAGAGCCCTTCCTTAAGAGTGATAATTTCAAAACTTCAGTATAATCCTTGACTGTGTAAGGGAGGCCTGGAAAATGGGAGGAGGTTGTGTTTGTGAGTGTGTGTGTTGGGGGGAGGCGAGGTGATGGTGGTTTTTGTTTTGTTTTCTCCTGAGAAAGAAAAAGAGGCAAGAAGAGAAAAGGAAAGAAGATGGAGTGGCCATTATGTGACCCAGCAGAAGGCGGCAGAAATGGCTAAGGATGTTTTTAATAACATGACTAAGGAGGCCACAAAGGATGGCTAATGTTCACTTTTAAGTTGCCTGATTTTCTGCGAAGTATCCCCCTCCGTCTTCCTGAATTTTTAGTAATAATAGAGTCTGCTACATGTGCAAAGACGTGTCAGTGTGAATTTATGGAGAATAAGGAAGTGGCTGAGGCCCACATTTGAGTTGTACGGAACAGCAGGATGAGCCCTAAGCCCTAACTAATTCACAGTTACAGAAGGTCAGGACAAGAGGTAACCCAGACCTTAGCTCTCCTGGGAACTTGCAGGAGTTTTAGGGGAGGCATTGGGCTTCCCAAAGTCTGCGGAACGGGTTATTTGAGACAATTGCCTCTGGATTTTAAGGGACAAGAAAGTTCCAGCTGACACTTCCTTATTTAAGGAACTGGGTGTTCCTAGAGGCAGGAGGTGTGAGCCGAACTTGGGGAAGGGCTTAGCAGGTGTGGCTGGAAGTCAGGGGCCAAAACAGAGTGGTAGAGTGCTGAGGGGAATTGAGATGGGAATTCAACATCCATGTGGGGACCTGAAATTTACAGTTAAAGACAGTGCAATAAGGTGCCTAATTCAGTGTCAAAGGGAAGAATTAATATGGGTGGTGGATCCCTTTCAAAACATAGTTATTGAGTTATTGAGTTATTGTGAATGACTTTGATAGTGAAAGTTTTTGAAAGTAGGCAACAGGCTGCTTAAAATCACTAGCCTTAATGTGTGCATGTAGCATGGACAAAGGCACCAGCCACCTGCCATCTTCCCCACATTCCCCCAAATCCCACCCTGGGAACTGCCCTCTTTCCTCTCCTGAATCCTGATCAAAATTAGCAAGGAACAAGAAAATTCAGGCCAGGCCCTTTTGATCAGGAACTTCATTATGACTTCTAAAATATTTTGACCTTTGGAAATTTTCTAGAACTAGATTCTAACTAATCTCTCAGTGTTCATGGTCTCCTATGAAATGCCCAAGTCAACAAATGTTTACTGAGCACAGACCATGGCAGGCACTGGGAATGGTAGAGAAAACCAAGACCCAGCCCCACATTAGAAGGGTGCAATGACTTGTAAAAATCTAGACAAGACTTTTTAAACACATAATAACCTGGCCTCTAAATGGAGTCTTAGAAAAACATTCAACATCGAAGCTTCAAAATACTTTCTCCTAGACTTAACCCTCTTTCTTTTGATGCCTTTCCTTATCAAAAGATTTTTCTTTGTTGAATATTAAAATATCAGGGCTTGACCAGGCACGGTGGCTCATGCCTGTAATCCTAGCACTTTGGGAGGCCAAGGCAGGAAGATCACTTGAGGTTAGGAGTTCAAGACCAACCTGGAAAACAGTGAGACCCTGTCTCTACTAAAAATAGAAAAATCTAGCCAGAAGTGGCACATGCCTGTAATCCCAGCTACTCAGGAGGGTGAGGCAAGAGGATCAGTTGAGCCCAGAAGTTTGAGGTTGCTGTGAGCTAGGCTGATGCCACTGCCCTCGTGCCTGGGCAACAAAGCAAGACCCTGTCTCAAAAAAAAAAAAAAGTATATATATATATATATCAGGGGTGTTCTTTCTTTTAAGAGATTTCTCAGCAGGGTTTTATGTCTCTCAAAAGAGAAGATATGTACAAGTTCAGTAACTACTGGGAACAGAATGACAGGCACTATCATGCTGACAGCATTCCTGAGGTTGAGTGACATTAAATTTATTTTTCAGACTTAATTAAGCCTAAAGCACACAAATATCCCCACTCCCAAACCACCATTTATTACAGAAGATAAAGGCAAATGACTTGAAGTAATGAAGAGAAACTTCAGAACATCTTAGCGTTTTGTCAGAAAACACCAAATCCTCCAAAGACGGTTAATAGCAAAGTTAATCCCAAAGAGCTAATACCCACCCCTTGTACTGTCTGGAGCGGCTAATCACGACTTCCTCTTGCCTGAAGACTGCTTTTGGAAATTAGGACAGGCCCTGTCCTTCCCAGGTGAAGCGCTCCCAGGTGGGTTGTACTTAGTAACAGCTCCAAGGCAGGGACAGCCACTGGCCCAGGCCCGCTTCCTGCTGCTCAAGACGGCCTTCCTCTCCTGGCTCAGGGAAACGTCACTGCCTTTCCTAGATCACTGTGAATTTCCAGGGGCCTGTGGCCCGAGCATCTGCTTCTGTAACACTAGGTAAGTTCATGGATCTCCTGCTGCTCTGCAGTGTGGTCACTGCTTCGCCCTCTATCGATGCAGACCTAAAACTTAGCTTTTAAAAAGTCTCTCGCACAGGGGGTGCATGTGTGTGTGTGTGTGTGTGTGTGTGAGAGAGAGAGTGTGTGTGCACACGTGTAGCAAGCTTTATGGATGGTTTGGTAAAATGGAGGGCCGTACATTGCAGCAATACAACAGAAAACACGGTATGGAGCTTCCTTCTTACAAGTCTTTCAGCCACCCCACTTGTTGCCAGGCTCTTGCTCTCTCTCTTCTGTCCCCTTATTTCCTTCTTTTCAAATTCTTCCCATTTGTTTACAAGGAACAATTTAGCCCTCCTCAGCCCCTGCCCCTAAACTCGTCTCTAGATCTCCCTTTTTTCCCCCACCCAGAGACAGCGTCTCACTCTGTCACCTAGGCTGGAGTGCAGTGGTACAAGTGATCCTCCTGACTCAGCCTCCCGAGTAGCTGGAAGTGCAGGAGTGCACCACCACATTTGGCTAATTGTTTTATGTTTTGTAGAGATGGGGTTTCACTATGCTTCCCAGGCTGCTCTTGAACTCTGGGCCTCGAGGAATCCTCCCACCTGGGCCTCCCAAAGTGCTGGAATTACTGGCATGAGCCACCATGCCTGGCCCAGGCCTCCCTTTGCATCACTCCTAATGGCTTGGCCAGATAGCCTGATTAAGTTCTTAGACAAAGGCCATCTTCCCTGCACCCACCACGGGGTAGTATGGTAGTTTTTGAATATGTCCATGGATTCTTTGACACTTCTTCTTTCAAAGGGTGACACCTAAAGGAACCTCTCCTTTAGTGTAGGCTACACTTAGTGACTCAAATCCAAGCAATGAAAGGGTAGCAGAAGTGACAAGTGACTTCCCAGATGAGGACAGAAAAGGCAGCAACTCCCTCTTCTCTTAGATGATTCACCCTGGGGGCAAGTCAGCTGCCCCTCACCAGGACTTTCCAAGAAACTTCTCTCTCTCTTCCCATTCTGCATTGTTAATTCTTCCCACCAAAAGCCACCAGGCACAGCCCTGGGTCCCAGTGCAAAGTGTGGTGGGGATGGAGGGGAGGGGCTGAGTCGCAGCAGAGCAGAGACAAGGCCAAGGCATTCAAGTGCTTTGGAGCAGGGCACGAGTTCCCAGTTGCAGCTTCCTGAGCTGGAACACAGTTCTGGCACAGATGGGCTTGGAGTAAGTCCTGGCCCAATGTGAGTGCTCACTTGGTGGTAGTAATTATTATGGTGATTGTCACTAAATGAGCACCTTCTCTGTGTCAAGCTCTACGCTAGCTGCATTACATACATTTTCATATCATTTTTAATACTCACAGAGCGACTCAACAAGGCTGATAGGTTGTAGAGGTTGAACGGAGGTCCCCCACCCCAATCCCAGCAAAGGTGTGTCCAAATCGTAACCGCAGGTACCTGTGCATGTCACCTTATTTGGAAATAGCTGTAATTAAGTTACAGATCTTGGGATGAGATCATCCTGGATTTAGAGTAGGCCCTAAATCTAATGACTGGCGTCCTTGGGAAGGAGAAGGAGCTTCGAGGCAGGAGAGCCCCAGGGAAGAAGACCACGTGAAGACAGGGGCAGAAAGTTGGAATTATGTTGCCACAGCCCAGAAAGGGCAGAGCCTTCCTTCTCCTGTTAAATTAAGTTTAACCTAAAGCTGTCCCCTACACATTTTAAATTCAGGCTGAAAGTTTCTCTACACAGTGAACTATAACCTAACTGGATGTGTAAACAGGCTGTAACCTACTCTTGTGCCAATCACTGAGTTTCCACCACGCAGAGGTGGCCAACTGTTGAAGCCGTGTTCAAATAAGGCAAATGCTAAACTATAACCCATCGAGCTGTATCCATACCTCACTTCCGTTTTCTGTACACGTCACTTTCCTTTTTCTACCCATAAATTCTCTCCGACCACGCTGACCATACCACAGAGCAGCGCCCGAGCCTCTCTGAACCTATTCAGTTGGCAGTAGGGGCCCAATTCTCAAATTGTTCTTTACTCGATTAAACCCTGTTAAATTTAATTCATCTAAAGTTTTTCCTTTAACACTCCCTTTCTGGGATTCTCTTTGGAAGGAGCAAGGCCTTGCTGACACCTCAATTCTGTACTCCTGGCCTCTAGGACCATGAGAGAGTAAATGTTTGTGGTTCTAAGCCACCAAGTTTGAGGTCATTTGTGACAGCATCCCTAGGAAATGAATCCATGTTTTTATCCCCACCCCACAAGTCAGGAAATGAAGGCTCAGAAAGATGAACAAATTTGCTCACAGTCTGTTTTTATGCAAAGGACCAATTTACTCTGGTTACACGTGAAGCTACTGAGTATGAGCAGGAGAAATGATCAGGAGCCAAAGCAAGAAGATTGGGATAAATGTAAAGCTCTAGGTCTCTACTGAAGAAAGGAAAATAAGTTCGCATCATTTCATGTAACGTCCCACTTTGCCCAGATACCAGAGCTCATTTAATTAGGTCAGGAGAAACCCTGGTGGAAGGAGAGAGCTAGCAAAACAGAGCGCAGGGTAACATGTAAAGCAGCGAAGCAAAACTCTCTGCGGAGGACCCCAGTCCACACCAGACAGGGCCAGCTCAAAGGCCAGTGACTTAGACGCTTGGGAGACTTTGCACAGATTATATTAATTGAGCAATTAGGAGCAGGAAGCAGGCTAAGCTTCTTAAAATCTGAGAGTCCAAGGGGAAATTTTCAGAACAATTTGGTTTGTGGGAAGGAGTCAAGTCACGCACTTAAATTTCTCTTTGTTTGGTTTCTTTTTAAGATGCCGAAATGGTAAGTCTGAAGAGCAATAAACAAAAACAGGT